>NC_092825.1:17660289-17925410 GCF_039878825.1 Excalfactoria chinensis | reverse complement strand
TAAAAGAAAAGAAAAGAAAAGAAAAGAAAAGAAAAGAAAAGAATAAAAAGAAAAAAGAGAAGAAAAGAAAATGAGAAAAGACAGTGAGGAACCTTTTCCATTCCCTCCAGCTGTTTCCCTGTACAGTATTTACCTTTAAGCTCAATTTTCAGTCTTCACTCCCTTCTCTCTACTCATGTTTTTCCTACTTTGTATTTTTCCCATCTGTTCCCCAGTTTTTATCAAGCCACATTTAGGCTGGTCTCTGGCTCCAGTTTAAAGGCTCATTCAAGCCACTGTAATCTCAGTCTCTTGGTCTTCACCTACTAATCTTACAGCACTGTTGTCTTTATGAATATAGCATCATAGAATCATAGAATTACTCAGGTTGGAAAAGACCTCAAAGATCATCAAGTCCAACCACAGCCTAACCATAGTACCGTAACTCTAACAAGCCTCTGCTAAATCATGTCCCTGAGCACCACATCCAAACATCTCTTAAACACATCCAGGGGCAGTGACTCAACCACCTCCCTGGGGAGTCTATTCCAGTGTTTAACTACCCTTTCTGTAAAAAAGTGTTTCCTAACGTCCAACCTAAGCTTACCTTGACACAACTTGAGGCCATTTCTCCTCATCCTGTCATTTATCACCAGTAAGAAGAGACCTGCCCCGCCCTCACTGTAAGCACCTTTCAGAAACTGGAAGAGAGCAATAAGGTCTCCCCTCAGCCTCCTTTTCTCCAGACTAAACAGCTCCAACTCCCTCAGCCTCTCCACATAGAGCTCTTGTACCTCCATGTCCTTTTTGTACTGAGCTGCCCAAAACTGAACACAGTACTCAAGGTGAGGCCTCACCAATGCCGAGTACAGGGGCAGGATGACTTCCCTAGTCCTGCTCACCACACCATTCCTGATACAAGCCAGAATGCTTGGCTGGATTTGGTTTCCTTGCACAGGGACAAGTATCTCCTTCAAATATAGATCACTAATACAAGATGCTGCAAAGCATCAAGATGCTAAAGGAGATAGATTTGCTCAAGTGAATAAAATAAAATGAACTAGAAAATTTTAGCCATAAATTACATTTTCCTCTTACTTTGTTTTTAGAAATGTTAGAAACATACCAGATGATATTTAGAAAGTAATGCTTAGCATGAAACAGCTTTCCTGGATGAGAAAATTAATGTACAGACCATACGTTTTTGATTAAGTTCTAAGCTCAGAAAAAAACTGCCATTCTAATTTACAATCTAAACATCTTTTATGGGTTCATTTAAAGCCAGAGCAGAAGTTGAAAATTTTTAATGATGTCAGAGTTGTTGGTATTGATTCACAGTAAGAACAGTGATAGTGAGAATATTCTTGAATGCTTAGTTCTCTGGCCCCAGTTTAGGCCTGAGTTACATGCATAGCATTTAAAAATTCTGATAAAGATTTTTTGAAGTATCAGTAATGTAAACGTCTGTGAGAATGATTTTAATATAAGAAAAAACAAAACAAAAAAACAAAACAAAACTAAACAAAGCAAAAACAAAAAAGCAACTCGCCAAAAAAAACCCAAATAAACAAACTACTGTGACCCAGGAACTGCAATAAGCTTACACTCTCCTATTTAATATTTTTTCTATATGTTATATGTGTTCATACATGTATTATATATATGTATATATCAGAGAATCACAGAATTGTAGGGGTTGGAAGGGACCTCCAGAGATCATCTAGTCAAACCCCTGAATATACGTACATTAACTTGCTCTGTAAATATTTTTAATGATGCTCGCTAACTATGTAAACTCCATGTTATATTTGATATTGATCTTATGGGTGGCAACCCTGCCCATGGCACAGGGTTTCAACTAAATACTCACTGATGTCCCTTACAGCCAGAGCTATTCATAGATTCTTTTTTTTAATGTATGCTAGTGTTGATTCTGATAACTTTCATAACTTTCATTAAAAACATGAAAGGATCCTACAAATCTGTAGAATGAGGGCAGTATTGTGAAGAAGCTCAGTAATTTGTGCTAATACTACTAATAAAAAAGTAATAGAATATTATTATAAGGTTTGTTTCCAAATTGCTACTCTTCATTTTAAGAAAATATATTTCTACCAGGAGTTAAAATTCTTCCTGAAGGCATTCTGGGGTGCATTAAAAAGAGCGTGGCCAGCAGGTCGAGGGAGGTGATCCTCCCCCTATACTCTGCCCTTGTAAGGCCTTACCTGGAGTACTATGTTCAGTTCTGGGCTCCCCAGTACAAAAAAGACAGGGATCTCTTGAAAAGAGTTCAGCAAAAGGCCACAAAGATGGTGAAGGGCCTGGAGCATTTCCCCTATGAAGAATGGCTAAGTGAACTGTGTGTGTTTAGCCTCGAGAAAAGAAGACTGAGAGGGGACCTGATCCAGGTCTATAAATATCTCAGGGGTGGAGGGCAAAGTTGTGAGGCCGGACACTTTTCAGCAGTGTGTGGAGACAGGACAAGGGAAAATAGGAAGTTCCACATGAATGTGTGCAAGAACTTTATGATGAGGGTGACGAAGCACTGGAACTGCTTGCAACACCAGAGGCCCGGGGTTCGAATCCCCCCTTTGGCGCTAGTGGCAGAAATGCTGCTCTGCTATACAGAGGGGCTCGAATCCCGGGAGTTGGACTCGATGATCTCTAAGGTCCCTTCCAACTTGCACGATACTATGATACTATGATGATGATGAACATGCTGCCCAGGCGGGTTGTGGAGTCTCCTCCCGCCTGGACGCCTGCCTGTGCGACCTGGTGTAGGGAACCTGCTTTGGCAGGGGGGGTTGGACTCGGTGATCTCTGGAGGTCCCTTCCAACCCCTAAGATTCTCTGGATCTGTGATTCTGCAAAGGACTGTGTAGAACAGTAGATGGACTGTGCTTAAAAACAAACAAACAAACAAACAAACCTCATATTACCATTATGGTATAGCATTTACGTACGTCATCCAAAGCATAATGTGACCCAAGTTATGTTTACTGTAAACTCTAGAGTGTACTGCACACATATTCTGTAACACTTTTTAAAACCTAGGAATATTAATTTTTCTAATTATCAGGAATGATTACTGTCTGCCACATGTGTGAATTCCTTTGTTCTATAAAAACCTGTGAAAGTCCCTCCATAATGATTTTTTACATTATATTGAAGAGTTGTTGATAAAAGGTCAAACTAGATCAGTTATCCCAAATTAAAGAGAAGGGCAAGCAGTCTGGGAATGTTAACTCAGGTTTAATATCTATGTGATGCTAAGAGTGTACACATCATTCAGAATGGATTTTGTCTCCATGAATCTGATTAACCGGGAATAATGTACTGAGGCAATTAAATTGCCCTTAACAAAATAACTCTTAGTTAATTGTTACATTAATGCCTGGATTTGATGTTAGTTTTTATATTTAACTGTGATCAATGTATCTGCTTTTCACAGTAATGAATGAAGTTATTGCTTTCTGAAGTCTGCAATGGTCTTTTCATATAGAACAAAAATATTTACTCTCTCGTACTCATGTCAGAAAATACACTGATTGAGCAAAAAACAGATTGGAATCAGGTAACAAACTTCTTGCTGGGTAATATACTACCAGGTAAGGGAAAATGCCCACCTGAAACTCCAGTTAGGTTGCATTGGGAATTGATTTTAACCTTGTCATGTCCTCCAGTAACCCATCATAAGGCCCTCCTGCAGCAGCTGTATTACTAAATCTGTTAATTATGTAAAGGACCTTTGTTGACCTCAGTTTCATATTGAAGTGAGGCCTATCTTATAGCTGTAGTCAGTACTGTTGTTAACTACATTAAACTTAAGTTTGAATTATACATCAGAAGTAATTACTGTTCCATACCTTAATGCAGCAGATCTCCAATAGTACCTGAATAAAATAAAATAAATAAATAAAAATTTTAAATATAAATAAATAGAGGATTAAAATTTTCATTTGTATTCTATTAGAACAGGTTTCAAAATAAAAGTTTCCATGGAAGCAATGGGCTTCCATGTTGTTGATGTACGATTTTATTAAAAATAGAGCCAAGCTAACTCCAAACATGAAAAATTCAATGATGCATGTTAAGTACTATTAGTCCTAATGTTGCAAAATTCACTATATTTTGCCTGATTTGTAGAGAATTACTTAAAGCTTCCTTAAGGAAATTCACTAGGGAACGTTTTGGTGAGCAGAAAGACACTGGAATAGGACACACAGGTGGTTATATCACTATATGTCAGGTATAATATCTCAATATCATGTAGAATATTTCAATCAGTGAACACCTTAACCTATTTTGTAAAATCAAATATGGATAGTAAATCAGAAACAATATGAAAAGATTAAATATTAAAAATAGAAAGTGTTCCTAGCTTTATGTCATATAACAAATAAAAGCATATTTCATTCTCATTTGATACTTTTTTTATCCTGATCAGAATCAATATAATTCCAAGCAGCAACTTTACCAAAATGACAAGTCAAACTTTTGATATACGTGACAACTTAAATGTTAAGCCAGATGTCTGATGTAGTTTTCTTACTTTATTTTAATCATTAATATTGCTTTAATAATATATTATCAACATTTATCCTCAGAACTCTTTATATGAAAGAAATGTGGTGAGAAAACAAATACATATAAAGATAAAACTACCTCAATGTTTTTCTAAACTCAACTAAATCATTTGAAATTAAATACTGGTGTGTCCTCATTACAAGCATTTTGTGTCTGCAAAAGTCCATTAATTTTAATGCTACTGTTTCTATTGGAAGGTGAGAGAGAAGGAATCTATTATTTTGAGTGACTAATTGTGTAATCATATATAAGAAAAGGTTCAGAAGTTTCAAAATGAGTAGAGTCTAATGCACAGCTAAAGAAAATGAAATGCCTTGAATTTAATTCAGTTTAAATTAGTCAAGATCATATTTTAATAAACTAATCCATGGGTGCATTTGTCTCATTTAACTTGTAGCCTTCTGAATTTGGGTATCTAGTCTAAATCAAACATCTAATCTCATTTTAGATTCCATAAATAGACATTTCCAGAGATAGTGAAGACGAATCTGTCTTTCAAAACATATATCTTCTTTTCCTTAGTATGCAGAAAGAGCCTAAATTTAGACTAGACAACTAGCTTCTGGATTATTAAAACTAGATTAATTGGTCCCATTAAATACCTTCAGAGCAGACAACTCATAATGTGGTAAGAGCCACTGTACAAAGGCAATTGCCATCTATTTTCCTTTTAAACTCCTTAAATTTCTTGTATGAAGGAGAAATGGATAAATATCTTGTATTGCAAGATCAGAATTACTTTTTAGTAATAACATAACTCATGGAAACCATAATTCTTTCGTAAATTACTTCTGCAAGGATTTTACATAACAACTCATTGACAGTGGTAAAATCATCAGCCTTGAGAGTTGAGAGCTTGTTATGCAAAGATTCATATGAAAAAAAAATTAATAAAATGAGCGTTTGTTGTGAAACCCTTCAAAATATCTTGCAGCAGAACAAACAAAGCAAAATCACAAAGCCTCTTATAAAACTAATAAAAATAATGCATATAAAACAATAACAAAAAATTTGTTTTTTGTGTACTATTATGCTGAAAAACTCTTGGAAGTTACAATATAGAAGTCTAATATAAATTCAAAAACCTGAGTAGAATGACATTAAGGAGTTGTGGAGGTGGGAACAGGATTTTAGATATCTTCAACAGTGAGCAGTGAGTTTAGATTAGAGTAGAAGAAAAGCTTTGTCTTATAGGCACACTTACTGAGTACTGTATCAGAGACTCTCACAATTAGAGACTCAGGCAGATCCTGAATGAGACATTATTTCCGTATTTATGAGTTCTTCAAATTTGTCTACTCAGTGGACTTGTCTAGTGTTTACATGGAAGCATGTAAACTTTTGGTACCACAAATAATGCCTTTGGAAAGGCATTTTTTAGTTTACCTCTGTGAAATTATTATAATTACTTTATTAGTAGAATTAATTAATAAAAATTAGCTGTTGCTATTGTAATACACTCTTTGTGGAATCACAGAATTGCCAGGCCAGGGAAGGACCTCTAAACATCATCTATACCAACCCCACCCGTTAAAGCAGGTTCCCTACAGTAGGTGGGACAGGAAATTATCCAAGCAGGTCTTGAATATCTCCAGAGAAGGAGACTTCACAGCCACTCTGGGCAGCTTCTTCTAGTGTACCATCACCCTTACAGTAAGTAAGTTCTTCCTCATGTTCATATGGAACTTCCTGTGTTCTGATTTGTATCTTTTTCTGTGTCACTTGGCAACACTGAATATAGCCTAGCCCCATCCATTGACTCCCACACTACAGATATTTTCCCTCTCAGTCTTTATTTTTCCAGGCTGTACAGTTCCAGGTCTCTGAGCATTTCCTCATGAAGGAGATGCCCCCAGGTCCCCATTTACTTTAGTAACCCCCAACTGGACCTCTCTCGACCTGCTGACCACACTCTTTAATGCACTTCCATGGTCAAAGCATTGGGTGACGCGCTTATTGACATAGTTGTGGCTTAGCACATATTACTGTTCATAATATACCATCCTTTAGAAAACATAGTGCATCAAGTTTTCCTCACTTTTCTTGGCATTTAGATTGCTTTCAGAGCAAAATAAAAAATACTACCGATGGCATTCAATGGCTATAATGGTTTAACTGCAAACAGCTCTGTGGTACTTAGAATAAGAATGAAGCAATAGAAAAAAGTTATTACGTTCCCAGAACAATACCTAACAGCATCTCACAAGATCCATCATTTTGATGAGGATGGTAATTATGATATGTCATAATGGCAGCTGAATTCACTGACATTATTCCACTACCCTCTCACTTTCTAAGGAGGTCAATTATATTAACTCATCTACTCTTTCCTGATATGGTTACTTTAGTATCTATAAACCCAGTGATAGTTTTGGGTATATAGAAAAGAAGGTATAATAATTGAACCATAGAAAATACTTGAAACTATATGATTACGTGCCAGTTCATGTTAAAGTTTTCTCAGAGGTTCTGAGTGTTTATGAAAAGTTTCAAGAGAATAAGGAATGGGACTTCTCTGCGTTCAATTTCTTCACTATTTTGCTGAAAGGCAAAATTTCTCCATTTCTTTCAAAACTGAGCACTGATTCAGGCCAACGGTATTGAAGAAAATAAGTTACAGAAACTCACAAGAGGTGTACAGCTTTTCCAGATTTCTTGGCCTAAGAATTACCTTGCGGTTAAGATGCTCTCTTCTTCACACTGTCTTCAGTGAGCATGGGTCAGTTTCAAGGAAAGTGTTGGGTTATTGTTTTTTTTTGTTTGTTGCTGATTGTTTGTTTTGTTTTGTTTTGTTTTGTTTTGTTAAATCACTATCAAACTAGTGGGTAATCTTAATGTACCATGGTGACTGCTTTTACTGCAGGATTTTTTCTTTCTTTGTGGTCTTTGGATGGAGGAAGAACTCTCTGGAGCAGTTATGGCAGCGCAAGTGGGTGGCTCCTGCTTTCTGAGTGCAGATGTGGATGTGGGTAAGTGTGAAAGTCATGAGTAGGCCCTCAGATTGTAGGTATCCAGATTTTCTACTCTTTGGCATTGGTAAATCTATTTAAAGATACAGAAGAATGTGTGCAAGTGGGAGTTTCTCCTTCACTCCTCTCACTCATGAAGCAAGAAGAATTCCTGATGTAATCAAGTGCTCTCCCACATGTACTGACAGCCACCCACTCATAGCAGATATGTAACTAAAAGGAAGGCAATAAGCACAATAAAAATTAGATAGCTCTGTGGAGAAGGGAAATGTGGCAACTCTGGAAAGATAATATAAGTACTGTGACCAAAATTTCACAGTATGATAGTTGATATTCTTTTTTGTTTGTTTTTTTTGTTAGGGCTGAATCTTGTCCAGGCACCAGCACGGTCTATGCACTTATGTTAAAGTTATAATACAAAATTCTGATCATACAACCTGTGTACAGTCACTCTACACTCTTCCTATCCTCTTCCTACTTTTTTTTTTTTTGTCTTCAGTATGCACTCTATTTGCACTTTACACTGCTGTGAACAATTATCAACAAAATGCAGTTCTTTGTTGCTGCAACATAAAGTACTTGTCTTTCTAGGATTTTGAGGTCAAAAGACAGGTTAACTTAAACTATACTTGTATGTAGCATTCTTCATATGACAGAAGAAAAAAAGCTGCATTTTCTGTGTAGATTTTAGTAGGGTTATCTGGTAGGCATGGATATCAACTGCTCTTGAGCCAAATGAATTAAAATATGAAAAGAAGACAAACAGAAAAGCCATCAAATGTACAGAAGCATCCATTTCATATATTAAAATAAATCATTAGTAGCTAAACAAGGTTTTTGCATTATTTACTTTATTTAGATCTCATGGTATTATTCACAGTATGCAAATATTCTGAGTTCCACAAATCAAAGCTGGCAACTCATCATCACATCCTGCTGTGCATTATTTGCTATTCATGACAATCATTGCCACTGACAAAAATGTGTATGTGGGAGAAATGTCTATCATTTTGCTGTACAAACTAATCAATAAAAACTGTGCATGAGGGTGAATAGGAGCACATACAATAGGAAGATAGGTAACTCCTTTCCTTTTATTTTCCAGGTCTCAAACTTGTAGATTTTCTTCACTGCATATCTTAAATAAGGTTTTTTCCTATGATTCCTTTTTCTATGGCAGCATATTTAAGTACTAAAATATTCTAAATGCAGAAAAAAAAGAACATTTTATTATTTTCAGTTGAAATTAAACAAGTATGTCACTCAGATTAAATGCATTATATACCCAGCACTTTTTGTAATCTTTTTCTATCTCTGATAAGATTTCCTTTTGAAGATATTGGTATAAGTATATTTTTCTTCTTTAAGACTATCACAATTTGCTGATAATATATCATTGCACCACTCCTTTAAAGAGTTATCCCAAACAGTAAATGATTCCATTTGCCAGATGAGATTATCTGTTTAACAAGACTTAGAAAGGATTTTGTTTCTTGAATAGGCCAGTTAATACTGAAATATTTTTATAATTGCAGCTAACATATCATTCTACAATAATTTTAATTGATCTTTACAATATATTGTGGTTGCTTTCCTGATTTTTTCTTACCATATGTTAGCACTGGAATTTTCTTAATAGTGATTTCAACCTGAATGTTTCTCCATATTCTCCCTCAGAACTTCCTGGGTAGTTCTTACATTATCCCCTTTCTAGGTCACCTAGAACCTCAAAGAGTACTCTTTATTATTGATATATTTTTTCTTTCTCTCATTTCTCTAAAGTTTGGAAAAATCTAATTCCTATGCTGGGAGATTGGGTTTGTTTGTTTGTTTTGATTGCAGTTGTTTTGTTTTCTTTTGCTTTCTTTTAAAAATATTTTATTTTTTCACACACAAAATCCTTTCACCCTTTCCAGTAAGGTCTTGCTGCTGTGTCTGTGGTGTAATACTGTTTATCTTGCTCCACGGCTGCTTCTCTGAACAGCTTTTCTTGTATTCCCACAGTGTAACAGAAGAGGCTGCAGAGCAGGATGAGTTAAACAGAGACATATCCTTAGCCTCTTTACTTCATATGTTGCATCATGCATATTCAATTCACTTTTCCCCTAACATTTTTGCATTTCTTTTCCAGTTGTAGAAAATGCATAAGCACTTCACCTTTTTTTTGGAATAGATTGCCTGATAAGATGCTGGAGTGTTCAACATGCTAAAAAAGCATTTGTCAGGAATAGTAGAGATATAATTTATTTCATCTTGGTCAGGGAAATACAGAAAACATTTTGAGGTCTTTCTGTTCAACTGTATTCACTACCTATTTACTAATCATACTCTCCCCTCTCAGCATGAAGCTCTTCTTCCATTCATTTTTAATATTCTGCTTATTATTTTATTAATTCTACATGAGATCCTGCTGAAAACCAAGAACCAGACTGCCTTTTTTCACCATAAATTTCTTCTTATGCAGACTTTCTTTCTTCTGAGGTTAACTGTACCATTTTGCTGATTACTCGGGAAAGTCAAACCACATCCAAATTTCTAATTTGTTTTCCACACAAGATTCTAACAATTTTATATACATTATGCCTCATTTCTGGAAGACTTAACTTTTATTCTAATTTTACTTTATGCTGCTGCTTTTACTTTAAAAGTAAAAACATAATCCTCTTTTTAATAATTCACCATTACCTGAAACACCTGAAAAGTTATGTCCTCTTTAAGTGAGATCACAAAAATATAACTTCTTAAATCATGGTTAGCACCTTCTCAAATTGTTTCTAGTATGACTTATATCCCACTAGAGTTGTCCTGTACACTATGATCCTACTAGGAAACTTTTTCTTCACTGAGGAATAAAGCATTCAAATGCCTTCTTCCATAAGGCTTCCATTCCACAAAGTGAAAACTAGAAACTTAAATGGATCATCACTGTTTACAGACCACACCATCTTGCCCATGTAGCTCTAAATACAGAGATCTGCTTTCTGTGATAATCACATGTGGTTTCCTTTATCTTCCATCTTAGCTATAGGACTGTTAAACATTGTGCAAAGTAGACAGAGATATATACATTATGAGGCTTATTTTATATTTAGACAACTAACTCTTTTGTCAACAGGAGAACCTAAAGACATATTATCTCAATCTCACTTACATTATACTTCTACAACTAAGTTTTAATTTTCAAGACTTGAAGTGCTTAACCCAATAAAGATCTTTAGACTGGATAAAGGCCATCTGGGTGGAACTCAGTGGCCTGTATTATATGTGGTATAATAAATGATTTAATATATGTTTTTTACTTGCATTTTAAGAAAATATTAAAATATACTAAAAACTGAATGCAAATTTTTATCTGAAATCCTTACATTTAAGAAAATTTAACTTCAGCTCCAAATTATGATTGCATCTTCAAAGGCAGAAAGTTGAACCATAACCTTGAAACAAATCACTCTTGATTTAAAAGTGCACCTCTTGGGGTTGAGTTTTAAAAACATGCACATATTTGATTTCAGGTGCTAAGCAGTCAGAGCTCTTGCTGTCTTGCTAAAAAGCTTGTTCTTGGACAGCTTAAAGATAACATGAACAACGAGTCAGAGTATCATCTTATTGCAATAAAGGTAATCTCAGGAGCTTTTTAATCCCAGACAAATACTTTTTGTGGACACTATGCCATAGTGGGGTGATGGTGATTGTAGGAAAAGATTTTTAAGGGAGAAAATAACACTGATAAAAGGATTCCAAAAGTCAATATTATCAGAAAAGAGGGGAAGAAAAGTAATTAGAATTTTAGATTTAGAATTAGAGAGAACCAAACCACAATCACTAGATTATTTTGCATATTAATGACTAATGAATAACTGATAAATGAACAGTAGCATTTGTTTGAAGCCACTACACTGGCGTATTTATTTTTTTTTAGTTTAAATCACTTTTAGGTACTGTTGAACAGTATTTCCTTTGTAAATTGAAACTCAAGTCACTTATAGGTTGTCATAATGTTCTTATTTCAACAATAGAATATGTTTTTCTACCATACATGATGAAGGCTCCATTTCAAATTGGAAACTTCTCCCACCATCTGTTTTTGTTGTTGTTGTTGTTGTTGTTGTTTGTTTTTTGTTTTGCATATGTTTATATATCATCAAGTTAAGAAAAATATAGAATTTAAAGTTAACAAGGAATAAAAGATAAAGAGATCTGAACTAACTTTGTGAACTTGGTCTGCCCTCCCAAGTTGCCTGATATTGTGAGCTGGAAACACCTTAAGAATTACATTGGAAGAATAAAGCATATTTACAATGTCTTGTATCTCAACTGGTTGCATTTATCTATCTTTTTAGCACTTGATGACTAAATACAGTAGTTCAGAGAATTTAGGTATGAGGTGAAGTAATGTAGAGAAAAGTTTTACACTGAGCATGAGTGTAAGATCTATTTCGAGGAGTTCCATTTAAAAAATTTTATAAATGAAAATTATGAAACCTTTTTCATTCAGATATTGTTTTTAAAAAAAGAAATAGGATTTCACCAGCTCTGGTTTTGTTCTTATTGTTGTTGTTGTTTTTGTCTTTTTGTTGTTGTTGTTTGGTGGTGGTGGTTTGTTTTTTCTTTTTCTTTTATTTATTTATTTATTTATTTTTGTAGAGCAGGGAAATACAAGATATCTTAACTTTTATTCAAGTATTTTGGCTAAAGATCTGTGCTTTATCAGGGAATGTAACTAAGGGACTCCAATGAGCCCATTTCAGACCCTCTGGTCTGTAGCTTTTTCAAAGAAAATGAATTCTTCATTTTAATTTTGTATAATCTTCTCAACTAATGATAAGTATGATACTTCAGGAAAGGGAAAAAAATCTGAAAACAAAGAAAGGGAAACAAAACACACCATCAACAAAAAGCTCAGCTATCCACTGTTTAAATTTAGATGGAGTTATTCTGTTTTATTTCTATCACAGTAATCACTATTACAACTTAATTTGTACTCAGATTCAGGAACACATCTATCTTCTGGAAAACTCTTAATAGTACTTACACACAGAGATAATTGTGTTTAAATTTAATTACTAAACTGAGCACCCTGGTTAATGTTATAATTTCTGTGAGTAAAAGTTGGAATCCTCTACTGAAGACTCAACAAACCTAATCTTCTCTTCTTCCTGATCTAAAAATGTGCTGAGTAATATAGGTTGCACTGTTTTAACACAGTGAGAGAATCAAAAATGGTTCTAATTGCAGCAAACACTTTAGATCTTATCATTTATATTACAAAATACTTTTGATGAGGTAATCTCTCTTCAAAAAAGATGGGAATCACAATTTGTATAAGGAAGAGAAAAATGTTATAAAACCGTTTTATAATAACTGTTTTATGGCTACATGACACATTCATTGTCTAAAAGTATGCTATAGAAATTATGTTGTCTCAGAGGCACGTAACATATGCAGAAATTCCAGGCAGTTCCTGATATATTCGTCAAATTCTGAATTTCATGCATTGCAGTGCAACACTGTAGTTAATGGGCTTTAAATTTGGAATATGTAAATGTGTAAAGACAAAAAGTGGCTTAATGAGGATGAATGTCCTTGCTGTCACTCTTTTTGCATAAGTATTGATGAAACACTGAGAACATGAATGTTTTCTCTTGGTTTCTTTACTAAGTCAGAACTTTCATTATTGACTGTATTTGTAAGAGTGAAAGTCTGTGTCCCTGAATAGTCACTGTAATGATAGAGCAAATAATGAGTCCTGTTAGTCTGTATTTGTAAAACAGTGACTCCTTCAAAATTAAACGTGGTATAGATTAATGTGTATAGTACACAGAAAACTCCAGGAAAAAAATATGTTCTTGCTGTGTATTACAAGTAACGACACTGAAGCAAGTGACAGTAATTCTAGTAACACTCCAGTGCTACTGTAGGGTGAAGAGTAGAGTTCAGTCAGTGAATTGTAATAAAGAAAAGTTGACTGCTGTGATAGTACTTTTAAAAGTCTGATAAATACTTCTATAAATTTCCAGTTCATACACACCACCCTAGTCATTATTGACTTACTCTACTAAATTACTCATGCAAACTGGAAATTAATCTGCTGATTTTTGACGATGGAAATAGATTGTAGTATTTAAAAAACAACAGGAACATTCATTGTCTGTGATAACATTTCCTACTGGAGTTTCCTCCTAGTAGTTCTGTTGAGAGGGATTAGGACAAGTATATGATTCTTTTGAAAATAATGTCATTTGTAGCTTTTTGAAATTCTATCTTACATACAAATAATGTTTTAAAATAGGTATGCTACAAATTTTCCACCAATATATTGCTTTTAATTGCCTGCGATATCCATGAATCCTCTTGATTTAATTAAGTTTTGTAAACTTTAGTCTGCATTAGAACTGAATTACAGTTTTTTTTTAGGCAACTGTGTTTCCTAGCACTGAAAAAAAGAAAAAAGTCCATAGAAATATAAAATGAGCAGATCTGCAATTAATGTTTGGATTTTTTTATATTTTTAATTTCTGCACGCCTTCATAAAAAATTATTTCCTTATATGCAATGCTGGGGTATTACATGGTAGGGAATAAAGTAGAAGATAAATAGGAAAGTTTTGCTGGGACACAGTTTTTCAGAGCACATTTTCATGTCTTGGTGCAGATCACTACATACGTGGGGTTTTTTTTGTATTTTTTTTTTTTTTTCTTGTGTGCTGGTCTAGAAACTGTATAATGGCATTTAAGTTTGAATTAAGTTTCAGTTCTCTTACTAAGTTATTAGCTGGGGCTTAACACTGTTCTGTCATGGCAGACTGGCTCAGATTGCAGGCAGAGTGGACTTACACTGTCTGTGCCCAGACATGTAGATTCACCCTGAGGCAAAGTGCCCTAGAAACTAGATTCTTAACACAGGGATTCAATGTTTGTGTTCTTTGGAAAGGGGATCTAACTTTGTTAAATAAGTTGCCCATAAACTCTGTGTCTGGCTAAGCCAAAACAGGAGAGATCTCCATCACTAGAATTCTACAAGTTTCAGGTGTACACACAATCAATAAATCTAAACATTCTCATTTTTATCTAACTCCTGAACATTTTCATCAGAAACAAAGAAAGAATGTCCTAAATCAATACCGAGAGTATAATCTGAATACTAGAAAATGATGCTGAAATTATTGTTGCAAGAAGGAAGTTATTGCTCTTGCACTAAAAGAAAATGATACCATTAAGAGACAGAGGAAAATGTGCAATTTAGAGAATTTACTTCTACTTGGCTAAGGAAATAAGTCTCAGATAACTAAAGAGTTATTTGAATTTTGAACTTTTCACTCATGTCTTTAGCTGAATCTCATTATAAAAGGCAGCTCCCCTAGGAACAAAGTGCATTTTTCTGTAAGCATATGGCAGGTTCTAGGCACAAGGAAAACAGCTCTTGATAAAATTCAGAGGGAACATCTGTTCAAAGAACCTACTTGGAAAGTAGCCCAGACACTGGAAGAAACCTTAGCTCAGTGTTCAGCTGCTGCAGAACTATGTAATGTAGGAGAAAAAAGTACAGGAGACAGAAGCAAATCTGGTTAACATGTTTCATATCTCCGTAGACTACCAAGTCTACAAATAATTTCATTCATTTTCTAGCGGTGATAACATTCACTTTTAAATGAAGGGAGCAGAACATGTTAGTTGAACATCTTACAGATTACTAAAAATTGAAAGAACTGAGAATGTAAAGTACTATGTAATGGGATTTGTCCTACTTGAGGTAGATGGAATTGAAAGTGCTGCCACATATGATACTTGCCCAAAGTGTGACAAACTGAGGCCCTTATTTCTGACTGAAGTTAACAAATAAGGCAGATTTTTTAGTGTCTACTCTTGGGAAGGATGTGTGTGCAAAAATTAATGAAGAAGGGAGATTTTAATACACACAGAAGTAATTTCCATGGTGGAACTAAGTACATTTGCTTTCCAAAGCTTTCTTCACAAGTGCCAGGGGAGGAGGAGATGGTGGAGGAGGATGTAATATAAGAATCTTGACAGAGTATTGTTTCACTACTAGGCTACTATTTTACATTGTTACTAAGGAAAAGTTTCACACGTGGGTTTAAAATCCTTATTTTCATAGCAGGACAAAGTTCTGATGATGAACTCAGGATGATGATGAACTCAGGAAGATATAGTATGAATCACTGCTAAATTTTGATCATGACTTAGTAATGTTTGCTAACTTCCTAAGGCATACATTTTTGGAAGGTAATGATCTGGCCTTTTTGTTAACTTTGGTTAGGGATGATTCGACATACATAATGATTTGTGGAATGCGCATGAATACTGCAGTGTATGATGTTTTAAATAGTCTCATCTACTTTCTACTCCCAAGCAAGATGATATATAAAGATCTGGTGAGGAAGAGGCAAGTAGAATTACTGTACAAATATGTTTTATTCAAAACTCTATTCCTTATTTCTGCTCCCTACACTATAGGCCTTACACACATATTTCCCCTTACCCTCTGCCATTACTTTGAAGTTCTAGTAAAAGCACCCCATATAAATGCTGAATCCTTCTGGGCATCAGCATCTACTTCCAAAGCACGCAATTGTCCTTCCCTACTGCAGTCCTGCTCTCAAGCCCTCAGAGATATGGAAAGGTCTTCCACTACCATAAAATTTTGTGGGCTTGGAGTCGTGTAGAGAGCTAGTGGCAGGTAAGTGTCTGAATTTTGATTATTTGATTTCTCCCTAAGGAGATTTTTCCCTCTTCCTCTCTCCATCTCCTACCCTAATCTTTCCCTGGGGTGCTGAACACCTCTTGGCTACCATGTTGTTTCCTGAGGTATATTCTCAGGATCTTTCAGACAGATTCTTTATCTCTTGGACACTGTGTTCATGAAAATGCTTGATAATAAAAAGCATAGTTGAAACAACCCATTAATCTATAGTTTGTATTTTTGGAGCCCAGAGTGAGTAACAAGTCAAAATACAGCTATTATTTATTTCAATTTTCTTTTCATGCAGCCAGAGGAGAATGGAATTATTGTCAGTTATGTGTACAAATAATATGTGCTTGTATTATAGCAGCACTGGCAGTACTCATCAGTGATGAAGCATCCCTTCTAGCACGGAGTACCAATGCAGACTATGAATCACCCTGCAGAATTTAAAGTGAAAATAAGGTCATATTGATGAAGCAGGCTGCTAGAACTGGTCTTACTTGAGGAATCATGCAGTGGAAAAGGAAACAGCAGAGGTTCAGTGAGCAGGAATTCAGGTAAAACCTCATTTTCTGCAGCTGTGCAATAACAACTTTGCATCTCCATAATCCTGAAGGACATCAGAAATAAAATTCATGTTGTTCTGGCCAGCTGCTGTCAGACTCTCCTGTATTTCAGGCTACCCAAATGTGAACCAGATCAAATCCTGAAGTCATATAGCCACAGCATCACGTCACTGGGACTGAGCCTGTCAGTGTGCCATATTGCAGTGAGCCCTACTTGGATATACCTGTATTTTTTTTTTTGGAGCAGACTTGTCTAGACTAGTTAATTGGTGCTTTGTTACAGCATTACAGGAAAGTAAGGACAGTTCTAGTTCAACTAATCCTTGGAAACACAAAGATCAACAGAACAAAGTTATCTTATTTTGCCTGCTATTGCCCAGATCTTATGAAACACATTGAAATTTCTCATGGTTTCCATCTGAAATCATTAAGGGCCCTTCTGAGCAGACAATATTCAGCCAAGAATGTCCCAAAAACTTAACAGACCTCAAGAAACACTTTGCAAGCCCACATCTGGACTGTAACAAGATACATATCTAGCAAGTTTAGCCAAATGCCATCTTTTGTTAAAGATATTTCTTGTTACTGTAAACAGAGTTACTCCTTTGATAGACACCATCTGTTACATTTTCTTGAACTTTGAACATAAGTTCTGCACTTCCTGATGGTTTCACAACTTGATGGCGACCTCCCTTTGGTTTTTATTCTCATTGTCTTGCCATATTTGTATACACATGATCAGGCTGTTACAGATTCAGAAATACTATCTCCCGGGGCATCCAGCAGTAGTTCATTTTGCCTTGTATTTGTTCTCCAATTAAGCCTGTAATCCTATGAGTAAATGATTCAAATATAATTGATCAGAACTGCATGCATTCAAATCACTGCTGTGGACAAATGGTAACACATTTATGTTAAGGATTGTTCAAAGAGCAGCTAAGTCAGGCTACAGCTGCAGGACTTGTAAAATGAGGAAAACTGTGCTGGAAAGGAGATCTGGCTTTTGACAGGAAACTTTTTAAAATATAAAACTGTGGATTGTCTGCTCATTATTAGCAGTGTGTTCTAGGCTGACACTCAAAACCAGAGAAATGTTTTCAATCACTGTCAGTGCCATTGTAAGGATAGTAAGCAGCCGATAAAGGCCTTCTGATCTGTTTCTTCCAGTACCAATGTTAACCAACTTTCATCCTTCAGCATACCTAAATTGAATGTGTAAATTCAAGACATTTTAAGGACTAGTCATCCTAGAGAGAAAGAAAAAAATATATGATTACTATAATAAAATATATCTATTATATAAAAATAACAACAATAAAAACAATGTAAAATACAAAGTACTGGTTTTCTTGACTGCTTAATTCTGCTTTTTGCTGCTGTAACTACACTTGGTTGTTGCAACAGAAAAAACCCTTTCCAATCTTCTATGTGGATGAATGCAAGCGGAAACAAATTCTCTATGTCTGGGAGTCTACTGATAACTGGTGCATGTAAATACCAAAATTAAGGTGACATACTTTATCCAGTCTAGTAGTACATTTGGTCTGACTTGTGGGTGTATATGTGAATATCTACTTAATCAAGGAGTTCTACTTGTTAACCCATGGAGTGGCATTAAAGAGGTGGTTTAAATGGCTATCAACAGATGGTATCCCCTGGACAGTACTTAAATTCTTAATGCAGAATAAAAACCTTTACAGTAATATATAGTAATATATTTGATATATTAAATTATTTATTTTTCTATGTTTCTAGCTGACTTATCAAGACTTATTAACTGGAAAATATGTGTCCAGTGTCAAAATGGAATTAGTGAAGCTGATATAAATGTATACACTGGAACTAACTGGCAGAAAATATTCTGAGACTGGCTAAATTGCTCTATAAGAAAAATCAAAATTGGTTGAAATGTAAGCTTTGTATGTATGAACAAAAATACTTCATTTATTTGGTTGTTTCTAACAATATTACATCCAGTGTAAAATAAGTCACAGAATTCAGATGATAAGCCCTGTTTCTTACTGTTTTAGTAAACACATCATAATTCTTGCTTTCCTCCCAAGTGGCACTGCCAAGGGAAAACACCATTTATACCTGTCACATCATTTGCCTCTTCACCAGCTAAGTCCTGACTGCTTGTTGAATGCTCTTTTATAAAAAGCTGTTGAGATGGAAGGAAACAGTCAGCAACTGTGAGTGCTACAATCTTGTCAGTGATGGTGGACAGCGCCAGCCCCTGTGCTGTCTTTCCATTTAGTTTAAATCACAATAGAGAAAAGTTTAAATCACAATACAGAAGCAAAAGGAAATTCATTTATCTCCCTTCCCTTCCCTTCCCTTCCCTTCCCTTCCCTTCCCTTCCCTTCCCTTCCCTTCCCTTCCCTTCCCTTCCCTTCCCTTCCCTTCCCTTCCCTTCCCTTCCCTTCCCTTCCCTTCCCTTCCCTTCCCTTCCCTTCCCTTCCCTTCCCTTCCCTTCCCTTCCCTTCCCTTCCCTTCCCTTCCCTTCCCTTCCCTTCCCTTCCCTTCCCTTCCCTCTGTATTTGATGATTAATTAGACATTTATGTTCTGTCTTAATTTTCCCAACTTGTATCACTTCCAACTCTGATTTTCAAAGAATGAAGAACGTTATAGAGATTTTCTCTTCCCTTGAATAATATTTGGTCCAATGGAAGGGTAATAAAAAAGAATAAAAACAAAATAAAATAAAAAAAGCCATAATAGTAACCCTACAATATGCTCAGGATTTTCAGATGAGATAAAACATGTTGAGCTTCCAGATTGCAACTTAAATGTTTGGCAAATAGTATATCTAGCATTTCCTACTCTCCTTTGCTTGTTAATATAACTTACACTAGACAACCTCAAACAGCAGAAGTCACTTTACTTTGGAGAGAAAGGGGTAAATGAGTAATGCTTTGAGGTCCACCATATGTATACAGACTATATATATATGCACAGTGGACCTCTCAAAATCAAAATTGAAAGCTAAAAGGAGAGTTAGGAATGAAATCCTGCTGCGCACCACCATATGGTAAAAGTAGTTATTCCATACCATTTCTGGTTTAGTTATGTTTACAATGAATAACGATTACTTGGTGTCTAACAATACCATCACTGAAGATAATTGTGTGAATGAAACAATATCCAGTGCACTGTACTACTGTTTGCTATCCCATTCAAAACAAATGTTTTAGATCAGTTAGCAAAATAAAATAAAATAAATCATCTCAGTTGTAAGAAGCCATGCTTTTTACACTATTGCCTCAAAGTATGCTGAAGATGGACAAGTCCAAGCAAGCCCTGGTTAGGGATTGAGAAATCCTTTGTCTGAGGGTAACAGATGGACAAGTCCAGGGGCAACGAGAGAGATAAACTGCAGATGAACGGCCTTGAAGTGGGCTTATCTCAAGGAAGATAACCATTTCAGGGGTACTCACTTGACTCTGATCCAAGGCCCCAGGAATGTCACGTAGGCAGGAAAGAAGTAGGATAAAAAGAGCATGGACAAACCGTGAGGTTTAAGTTTTCTGACATCAGATGCCTCACTACGTGAACACCTGCATGACTGTATACTGAAGAACTTCAAGACAGGTATCTGGCCTCAGATTCCTCTACTTCTGCCCTGCTGTTGCCAATGGACTCTCACACACTCTCCTGGGCTTGCTGCTCGAGACTCTGCTCCATGAGACCTTGCTGCTCCTTCCACCTCCTGCTCTGCACTGCACCGGTCTGCTGCTTGTGTCCTGCCACTCTGCTGCTGCTCTCCCCTATGCTCCTTTTTCCTTGGACCAATGAAATGACATGCGACAGGATGCTGCTGCATCCAGGCGGTGACTATTCATGCTTTACGCAATTGTTGCCCTTTTCCTACCTTTCCTATCACCCACTTTCCCATCACCCTAATTTTCGTTAGTCGCCGCTCTCCCTTCCCCATTGTCTCAGCTAACTATTATTCCTAATAAGCTGGTCGGAACAACATTTGAATGTTTTCTTCTTAATCTCACACCGGGCATAATATATCAAAAGAACCTTTCCTCCCTCCTGTAAATTGGAGTGAGACACCAGTGCAGTCTTGAACAATTTATATTTGATTATTACAGTTACATGCAGGGGAAACTACTTAGGAATTTTGAGAGACTTAGTCAAAACTGACTCACAAAGTATGCTCTTTACTCATGTGCATTAATGTTTGTAGGAAATACAGCCTATTTTCAGGTGCAATAAAGAAGCAGTTGCATATTAGGATATTGTATTTAGTATATCATATCATCTCTGTTTTAAGATTACTATCTTGTAGGTCTTTGCAAGCTTATACCAAAAAAGTTCAGAAATAAAGTCTTGATATTAGGTAGTATATGTTACACTAGCAATGACTTGGTAAAAACCTCTGGATGCAATTCAACTATACAAACACAAAAGCACATAATGTCAATTTTAGATAAGCCACTGTATCCTGCCAGCTGCCATCTGCTAATCCAGAAAGTTGAAGATACCCCATCAATCTCCTGTCACATCTATCATAAATGTCTCGGACATCCTCAAGGACCTCAACACTATAGAATATCTGTGGCTAATACAGGCAGCTGAACTTTTCTCTGCCATGGGTGTTCATCTGAATTAATATTGTCCTAACTTAGAGCTGAAATCTTTTCTTAAAGTCACTGTACACTTTGTTGCTCTTTGGTTCCATGTTCAGATGGGATATAAAATAGGGTCCCAATGACTATCTGGCTATCAGTGATTGTCTGAGGTGTATAATTATCAGTACTACGCAGAAATTCGAGATTTCTTATTTAATGTTCGTGTTTCTTATGGTTACACTGGCAAAATAATTCAAAGCCTGTGGAAGGTGTCATACTATTTCTACTTATTTTATTCCAGATACATGTACATGTGTGCATGTAAGAATTTATGATCTAGTATTTTAATTTAAAGGGGATGCATGGATCAGTGTTGGAAAGTAGAATTGCTCTCTATAATTGAAAATTTTGTTCAAAGCCAGGGGAACCCCAGATCCTGGAAGTAAGAGAATCTGGTAAGTGGAAGACTGGCTCTTGGCTGAGATTGATGTGGCCATCTAGGAAAACTCTATGCACACATGTTCATGGGCCTGGGTTGGATGCACTCACAAGTGTTGAGGGATCTGAAAGATGTAAGTGACAAAGTACTCTGTCATTTTTGAAAAGGAAAGGCACCTGAGGACTGGAGAAAAGCCAGTGCCACTCTATTCTTCAAAAAGTGCAAGAAGGAGGATCTGGGAAACCACAGGCCAGTCAGCCTCTCCTCTATCCTTGGAATGGTGATGGAAAAATTTTTCAGGATGCCAGTGGCAATCAAGAAGAAAAAAAGATTATCAAGAGTAATAAACATGGAATCACCAATGGGAAATCATGCTTGACCAACATGGTAGCCTTCTATGACATTGTGACTGGCTAGGTAGATGAGGACAGAGCAGTAGAAGTCTAGGTAGGCCTCAGGCAGAAGTCTACCTTGACTTCAGAAAGGCTTTCGACACTGTTTCTGTAACATCCTTGAAGATAAGATTAGGAAGTATGGGTTAGATAGGTGAACAATGGGGAGGACTGGTGAATGGCTGACTGGCAGAGTTCAGAGTCACAGAGTCTGGCTGGAGGTCTGTGATCACTGGTGTTGCCCAGAGGTCAGCACTGAGTTTGATCTTGTTCAATATCTTCATCTATGACTGAGATAAAGAGAGAATTCACACTCAACAAGTTTGCTGATGATGTAAAGGTGGGAGACATTGCTGACACACTAGAAGTCTGTGTTACCATTCAAAAAGACCTCGATAGCTGAGTGGAGAGGAGCCTTCTGAGGTTCAACAAGGGCAGGTGCAGAGTCCTACACCTGGGAAGGAATAACCATCAGTACAGGTTAGGGGATGATCTACTAGAAAGGAACTCTGCACATAAGGACCTGACTTCTTGAACACCTCCTGTGTTTGTGACTCAACCACCTCCCTAGGCAGTTCATTCTTGCACCTGACCACTGTTTCAGAGAAAAAAGAAATCCTAATATCCAACCTGAATCTCCCTGGGCATGACTTGAGACCATTCTCTCTAGTCCTATTGCTAGTTACATTGGAGAAGAGGCTGACCTCCACCTCACCACAACCCCATTTCAGGTACCTGTAGGAAGCTACAACATCATCCCTGAGCCTCCTCCTCTTCGGACTAAACAATCCCAGTTCTTTTGGCTGCTCCTCATAAGGCTTGTGTTCCAGATCTCTCCAGCTCCGTTACCCTGGAAATGCTTCGTGGCCTCAGTGGCTTTCTTGTTGTTAAGGGGCCAAAACTGAACACAGCACTTGAGGTACAGCCTTGCCAGAACTGATTTTTGGGGGATGACAACTTCCCTGCTCCTACTGGCTACACTGTTACTAATAAAAGCCAGGATACCATTGGCCTTCTTGGCCACCTGGGTGCATGGCTGGCTCATGCTCAGCCAAGCATAACTCATTTCCTCCTGACAGCCTTCCAGCCACTCTGCCCCAAGTCTGTAGCATTTGCTGGGGTTGTTGTGGCTAAAGTGTAGGACCCAGAACATTGTCTTTTCAGTCTTCATCCTACTAGTCTCAGCCCAGTGATTCAGTTTGTCCAGGGGCTGTGTCCAGTGTGCTGCAGGTTGGTCATGAGCCAGCAGTGTGCTCCTGTGGTCAAAAAGGTCAATGATAGTTATCTTGGAATACATTAAAAGAAGCATGGCCAGCAGGTTAAAGGGGTTGATCCTCCCCTTCTACTCAGCCCTGGTGAGGCCTCATCTGGGGTACTGTGTCCAGTTCTGGGCTTTTCAGTTCAGGAAAAACAAAGAAATCCTAGAGAATCCAGGAAGGCAAGAAAGATATCGAGGTGTCTGGAGCTTCTTCTTTATGAGTATACACTAAGAGACCTGGGACCGTTCAACCTGTATCTACAGGGTGAGAGTAAAGTTTAGTGATGCATCATTTTAAATGATGCCTGGAGACAGAACAAGGGGCAATGGGCACAAACTGGACCTCAGAAAGTTCTACATGAACACGAGGAAGAACTTATTTACTTTGAGGGTGACAGAATAATGGAACAAGCTGCCAAGTGTGGCTGTTGGAGTCTCATTCTCCGAAGGTATTCAAAACCCACCTGGATGCTTTCCTGTGTAACCTACCATAGATAACATGATTTAGTGGAGGGGCTGGACTAAATAATCTCCAAAGATCTCTTACAGTCCCTACAATCCTGTGATTTTTGTGTGAATCCATGATTCTATGGTTCTGTGAATAATAATTTTGAGGTTTGTAATGGCAACATATGCACGAAAAATCCCAAGAAAAATAAATGTCATATGTGAATTTATTCACCAGAATACTTCACAAGACAAAAAAAAAAGACAGAGATGTAAAACTGGTGATAAAACAAGACAGTGTAAATACAGAAGGCCAAAATTAGTTTAATCTGTTTAAATGTAGGGTATGATGTAGAGCAAGTAAGATCAAAATCAAGGGGTGACATCTGCAGTTCTGCTGTTGCATTCTAAGGTATGTTTTTGATATTCACATATCTGGACCTCAGAAGTGGTTGGTGGAGCACAATAGATTCTATCTTATTGATGTATGTATTCTCATTTTATGCATGACTACCTGTTGTATTGGTTTAGAGAATAGACATGCATTTCAGCATGCTGCCAGACCCAATGAAAATGCTTTTGTATGCTGTGGTGTAGGCAAAACTGCTAAGAGCAGACAGTCTCAAAGCCTCTCTATGACAAAATAATGTATTTGGCACATATCTTGATCTTATCTGAATATTACCTCATGTTTCATGCTTTCCTTAGTCCCTGCCCAACGTAGAAAGTGATTTTCTGACTGGTTTATGACACAATTTATTTATTTTTCCTGTGTTATTTCTAGGTTAAGCCTTACCCATGCACCTCTCCAATGGAAGGCTATTCAAGCCAAGGGTGAAAAAGGCTGACAAATCAGTCCATAACCCTGAAAATGTATCTGCATTAATGGCAAATCAAATGCTGATGCCTAATGAATGCCTAAACCCAAAAGTTATTTTAAATGTATGTATATATGGCTGGGGTTAGCTTCCCTTTTCTTACATGAGAAAATCAGCACTCTTTGATAATACTTCTCTCTGTTTTACTGAAACCAGCTATTACTCAGCACAGTTGAGCTAAAACCCTTAAATTCCTTTTAGGAGCTCATCAGTTGTAGATTTATCTCAGATCACTGGCTATGGCATTAAAAAAAGGGAAGAGAGAATAAAATCACTACCAAATTTGCTGTCAGATTATTTTAACACACTCAGTTCCAGTCAGTTAAATTGACTCAAAAACATTCTAGTAGAAAAACAGTGTAGTGGAAATGAACTTAGTGAACTCAAAAGAAAAACAACAGCATCAGACAATGCAGACTGCTTCCCTGAGCTTCCTGTCATACAGTTAGTCCCTAAATCCCAACAGAGCCAGTGAAGGCAAACAACATTTTATAAAGCAAACACAGAAGTCTGGGTCTTTCCTGTTTTTCATAATGAGGTCACCTGAAAAATAAGCTAGATATATCTCAGGTGTTTGGTGTTTTTGTTTTTTTGTTGTTGTCTCCTGCAGCTGTTATGAAGGAAAAGGAAGAGTTTTCTTTCCTGTTATTAATTTATTTATTTTTATCAGATTCTGGGCATGTCAACACCGAATTAAAAAAAGAAAACATTAAATGTTGGAAAATGCAGACAATTTCTCCTTACAAAGGTCATCAATGTTATGCGTCAGAAGAGGAAAACAGAACTCAGGATGCTGGGCAAACACTAATATTATTCACAAATGAGTTGTAAATTTCCCTGTTAAAAAGGTAACAAGAAGTTTATATGACACACTGGAATGGCACAATATTATTCAGGAAATGCTTGCAATTGAATGCAGTATCTATGATAACATAACTTCACGCACTGTTCAAAAGCAAAGGGAAGTACCAGTAAAATACTATATAATACTTATTATGAAGCAGCAAGTTAAATAACAAGCTCTGGAAGCACATAAAACTGTGTTTAATATTACTGGTTTTTTGTTTGTTTATTTGTTTTGTTTTGTTTGTTTGTTTGGGGGTGTGAGATTTTTTATGTGTGTGTATTTTCTGTTTCTTTCTTTTGTTTTGATTTTTTTTTCCCCCCCATTTCATTAGTATCACTTCTGGAAACTTCTTACTCAAACAAAATGCCCATTGGACATATCTATATCTTACAGGCACTAAAATTCAGCAATCTTTGAGTGGAAAATAATAATAATAATAATAATAAAAATTATACCTATAAGAGACTGTATTACACTTGTAACATTGATCCAGGATGCAAATGATCACTTGAAATAGGATACATCATCCAGAAGCAATTACAAAATGGTGTGCCTGTTAAAATAGCCCAGGTACAGTGACTGAAAGACATTTCCAAAAGGGAGGAGAAAACAAACAGCTACAGATCTAACAAAACTTTAGCTGGACAAAAAGAAAATCCAGTTCTTATGCTTAACTGTTACAATTTTGCATTGCTGCAATCATTAACTTCAGTGTGGCATCTTTTCATCTGAGTGTGTTAGCAGTTTGTGTGCTGAATATGAGTTACTTTTGTAGTTCCTAAAGCTGATCTTTAATTGTGTGAATTCCTCATCAACTGAGTCTATGCATGTGTTAGGCAAATTTGTGTTATTTTTAGTGTGCATATCTCCAGCAGTAAGGATTTCTCTCTGTGTAGAAGGGAAGATTTTATTTTATTTTATTTTATTTTTTTTCCCCACAATAAAGTCATTTGATTTGTGACCTTTACATAACTGCTTATGAAAATGACATATGATAGTTATAATATAAACACATCCAGATATTTTTATGAAATTTCTCACTTTTATTTCTGCTAAGAAAAATAAGAAAAAAAAAAAAAAAGGTAATATCCTTCTAATTCTACATAGCAACTATGTATTATTCCCTTCTTGAAAGATGAACAAACAAAACCCTCAATGCATCAGAGGCGATCATGTTCATTAAATTTTAAACCACAAATATATGTAGACATTTACTGCTTGATTGGATTCTGAAAGATTAACTTAGCATATGAGCTGCAAGTTCAGTTAGATGACTCAAGTGGTTAACATGTCCCTGATTTATTGTTCTCCAGGGACAAAGGGAATTGAAATTTGACAGACAGGGTACACTGTACCCACTTAACTAGCAGAACATTAATTCCCAGAAGTCAGAACATATGCATTACAAGCAATACATCTTTTCATTTTGTTTTGTTTTTAAGCTGTATACTGCTTAAAATAGAACAAACGATATCTGAATACCAAAACAATTCCTGTAGACTGAACTGGTGCACAGGAAAAGGAAATGTGTCTGTCCAAGAAGCACTTAAAGGAAGGCTTAATGGTATGCTCGATATAATGCAACTTACTAGTAAAATTTTTTGAACTCTTAAGCAACATAGGCCTTTGAGTAGCAGAAGCAATAGCGGCATACTTTTCTGGGAAGAAAGAACACAAGATAAAGAATGTGTGAGTTGCAGAGATAAGTTCAGTTACAATATGAGTACATCTGAAAAATGTGATACAAAACATGCTTATCATACCAAGTTATCTGTTTCCCTACTGCACTTCCCTAACTGCAGTAGCGAACCCCTGGCCATATTGGTCTATGAGGGAAGGACCACTATTTAAGTACAATTTAGACTTCTTATAGTCATTTGTATAGCGAAACTTTTATTCCACATTCCTAAAATCACATATACAGCCTTTAAAATTAAAAGTCTTTCAAAATCTTCTGCATGTTTTTAGTAGAAAGTTTTCTTTCCATAAAGAACTGCAACACAAAAAGTAAGTAAAGTGGTGTGGTTTTTTTTTTTTGTTTTGTTTTGTTTTGTTTTGTTTTTTTTCAGCATGAGAGTATTAATTCGAAATAAGTTAGATCGATTTAATTGGGTTGGTAAATTCTAATTAGATCCATGCATCACATATCATCTTTGGAAAATATAGCATACTTATGTCGTTACATGTACTATGTGTAGAGACACTTGGAGTCCTTTCTCATCACTATTACAGCAGTTTCAGGTCATGAAATTATTTAGAATGAACTATAATTGAAAGAAAGCCATCACTGACAGAATGAGCCCTCTAATCTCTGTCCTCTCCAGTCTTATTCAAGTAACAAATAAAGCAATTGCAAGTTTCTACTTATGTGTCTTCAGCTACTTTTCCTGCAGTTATTTCCCTTTTACTTCTTTTACAGCATATGAATGCTTTCACAATACTTCATTTCTGTTTTGCCTGGAAGGTGGAGTGTTTGCAGTAAGTATACTGATTTCTGGACATTTTTCCATCTCTGGGGTGTTGGGTTTAATGATCCCATTTCAGCTGCACACATAGCTTACAATTATAGAATTTGTAAAATGTTCAGACTGGATAACTAAAGATTTATTGTTGCCAATAGTAGTTTTCTAATTTCACTACCATAATTTTCATTGAAAACTTCATTTGCATCACTCTATGTTTAGACTCCAAGCAAATGAAAGTTAGTGATTTAGTGCTATGAATGTGTCTCACTATTCTAACTAAAATGATACTTATTATAGACCTTCTTTCTTTCTTTCTACCTAAAAAATGTCCCAGAGAAACAAGTGCCACACATTTTTATGAAGAAAGGAAGAGAGAGGACTTACACCATGTATAATGCATAAATTACTCTCTATTCTTAATACAAACTGTGCACTGTAATTTAAAGCCAAAATACAGTTACCCATTTTCCATTGCAGTTGAGCTGTATTATCACTTGCCTTGGCTCCATCCTTTGGGATGCTGCCAGCATTGTTACAATGTAAATGGTATGTCCCCCTGTTTCAGGAAAGACATGCCTCTTCAGTCTCGCTGTCAACTGAGGGCTTGTCAACATCCCTTAACCACTTCTATAATTAGGAATGTTAAGTTTATGAGCTTTGTGGACTATAACGTCTATTGTTGTTATAAATTTGCTAAAGTTCAGTTGTACCAGGAATGGTGTGATGAGCAGGACTAGGGAAGTAACCCTGCTCCTGTACTCAGCACTGATGAGGCCTCACCTCAAGTACTGTGTTCAGTTTTGGGCATCTCAATACAGAAAGGACACTGAGGTACTGGAGCAGGTCCAAAGAAGGGCAACAAGGCTTGTGAAGGGCTTGGAGAATATGCTTTATGAGGAGAGACTAAAGGAACTGGGGCTGTTTAGTCTGGGGAAAATGAGGTTGAGGGGAGACCTTATTGCTCTCTTCTGATGTCTGAAGGTGTTTACAGTGAGAGTGGGGTTTGTCTCTTCTCACTGGTGACAGGTGACAGGACAAGGGGAAATGGACTCAACTTGCACCAGGGTAAGTTTAAATTGGATATCAGGAGAAACAACTCCATAGAAAGGGCTGTGAAGCACTGGAATAGGCTCCTCAGGGAGGTGGCTGAGTCACCATCCCAGAACATGTTTAAAGACCATTTGGATGTGGTGCTCAAGGACATGATTTAGTGGTGGGATGTTGGCTAGGGTAGTCTAGTTAGTTTGTGGTTGTACTCAGTGATCTTTGAGGTCTTTTCCAACTGAGTGATTCTATGATTCTATGATTCTACTATTAGGAAATAAGATTAAGATTTAATTGAGAGAAGTTTTAAGTCAGATCTCTGAGTTTATTTGTCATTTTTTGTAATAAATTCTTTACGCATTATTTTTAAGTTCCAAAATGCCAGCAAAGGAGGTGAAAAAAGGAAGGAGGAGAAATGCATCTCACTGAAAATAAAATAAAACTTAAATTCCCAAAACAGTGTAGAAACGCAGAAGAATGCAAGAGAGATTTACATCCTGGGAAAGATGAGGACTTTGAGACTGTCAGAAATTAGACACATCTTCCATTCCTGGTGTATTGTTGTCTACCCAGGTGAAAAATTACTTCTAGGAACTGTGGCTTTGAAATTGGTTGAACTGTGTGTGTACTGAGAACAAAATAACTAGGATGTCTTGGAATATTTTTGTTGCAGCCAAGTAACAACTGCTCCTTGGAACTCAGTTTATGAAGAAAGGAAATTTCCGCTGCCTTGTATCTAAAATGCAGAAGAGCATTCAGTACGGAATGTAGCTAGCTGGGGAAGAGTCAGGGGGATTTTTGAGAAGACAAATAGGTTAGAGAGGTTTTTTTTTTTATGTCACGGGAAATAAGAAAATTCTTGGTTAATTTGCTCTCCAAATTGTTACTCACACCATATCTGTTTTCAGTATATATTTGGCATATATATGCTAGTCCTTGAGGAACATACACTTTATATTTTCATTGCTATGATGTGCCAATAGCACGTAAGCAGTTCCTGTAACACCTGAGTGAGTCTCTTGGACAAGGTACATCACCTGTTCTGGCATAACAGCTTACCCCAAGGTATTCAGTTCCTTGCTATTGGCTTTCCCCTATTAATATGACCCCTTCTCTTTACACACTCCAGTTTTACTGGCTCAGTATATGCTATTATTATTTATCTATTTATAGATTTAGTTGGCTGAGTTAAATTTCTCCTCCATTTGTGAGTTCAGCAGGCCCATGGGGATTACTGCAAGACACGGCTGGTGTAGGAGAAGAGAGAAAACACTGAGTAAAGACAGAGGAGAGGAAGAAACTTCCTCCCCCCAGCCCAAACTACCTAGGTCTCTGAAAGAAATGCCTCCTATTCATTTTCATGTAAACAGGAGCAGATACAAAGAACACTATAACATTATCTGATAAAGAAAATTCTCAGCTACAAAACATTTTCTTCCAACATAGTCACCACCATTAGGTGTGCATTTTCACCAGTGATCAACAAGAGTCAACACACCACACTACTAAAAAATCTGTACTGAAGTGAACCACTGTTTCAGAGCTGCTATGACTATGTTGTTGCTGAAACATGATATCTGCTGCCTCACTGTGCTAACATCCACTATTTAGTCCCCATAAATATTCAGTAAACACCAGTGAATGTTGAATGTTTTTTTCGCTCATGGAAGAATTGAATGACACGCTTTTGCTTCATATGCACTTCCATGTAAGATGCCATTTTGTCAAACTGCCTCTCTGTTTCCAACTGTCACATGGGAACAAAATGTAAAAGAATACTGGCAGGAAGATTCAACATCTACTGCTGTACCACCAACATCCATCTCTGACATTGTGGGCTAACATAATAGAATTGGAGGCATTATTTTTGCAGGAGCCATCTTAATACAATTATTCAAGCTACTTTACATAATTTTGTCAACACCAGCAGAAGCAAAATTTAGGTAAGACTGACCTTTTCCCTCCACCACTTGTTCGTCATTTTCCTCTACTTATAATTTCTATGCCTTCCTCTGTGTTATACTCTTAAGACTATGAATTCAAGGAATTGACTGAGCTGAACAACATCCATATAAAATAGTACTGCTTTTCCATTACCTGGTTAACTGTGTGATTATTCAATCTTCTGACCTGTGAAAATGGAAGCAGATGGTGTGTTGCAGTATCAGGATGGGAACAATTGTTTACAATGGAGAAGATCATGGGTGGCTTAATCAAACATTCTGTGACTTGTCCCAGAACCACAGTCTAAAGCTTGGCTGTGCCACATCAGTGTTGCAACTGGACAAGCACATGCTATTCATAACAGAGTGATTAACAGCTCTCCAAATTCCTATGGCCACAGCCAGCAGTGCCATCAGCCTCCTGACCTGTTGCACACATAAATCAGGATACACTCAAGCACTGTGTTTAGCAAAGAGGCAGCAATTAATAGCTAAGGAAGCAAGAAGAAGCAGTGATTTAAACAGTGTCCCACTGGACTAGGAAAGATTTCTTTCAACAGTATAGACTGGAATACATAAATAGTAGTATTTTAAGTAGCTGTTTTATTCTTATCTTCAGCTGGGAGTTTACTGGCTGTCACATGGCTCTCTGCATGAGAGGTGATGCAAGATTCCTCTTGGGAGCTGATCTTCTCAGTTCATGCCAACCAGGACAGAATGGCCATTAAGGCATTTGTTAGAATATTTAGCACTTTATGTGGTTTGCAGATTAGAATAAAGAAAGTTATTAAAACATATCTAGCTAGCTATGAGTAAGGAATTTCTAAAGGGTGACTGCCATTCCAGCATTCTGAGTTGGGGTCTACTCAGACATGCAGAGTAACTGATGACAGGCACAGACAAAACTTCTGACTTCTGCTTGCTTGAAATTAATGTGCCTGATTTCCATCTAACTTGGCTATCAGAAGTGAGTAACATCTGGTAAGGTTAGTTTCTGACTTAAAAAGAAAAGAAGAATAAATAAGGGAAAAAAAAAAAAAAAAAAAAAAAAAAAAAAAAAAAGTTAAACCTAACCTTAAAATGTAGCCTGAGAAACATAAGAAATTGGAAATGGTAACAAATACTTCCATAGTTGAAAGATTACTAATTTACTCATCCAAAAACAAGAAGCTTCAAGTTAAATCACTTCTGTTCACTCCTTCCAAGGATGGTAGCATCTCAGGATGTTTCTTATCAAACATATTTTGCAATCTTAAATGAAAGTACTAGTTGAATATAGGCACCTCTCCAACATGTGAGAGGAGGGTTCTTGTCCTTAAAAGGCTGAAGGGCTGCTGTCTCCAATCTTAGAGAAGATGGTCCCAATTCTTGACCCTGAAATTTTCAGGAAAGTAAAGTATTCACATGGTTGTTATAGTGACTACTATAGTGACTACTTCGTCTTCACTCTCTGAGCTAGTTCTCTCTGGCAATATGGAAGGAAAATTCTAATTTCCCACCTGGGAAATTAGAAATAAAATGAGGACTTCCACAGAAAGTATCTCCAAATTTTATCATTAAGCAAACCATATTATTATTGTTGTTGTTGTTTTCCAGCAAGGAATGTGTAGCTGACTGGAATTTTTGATGGATATAGGAAATAAAAACAAGAAACCATGGATACACAGATTTAAAATAGATGAAGAAGGGAAAAGAAACTGAAAACATGCAACATTTTGATAGTTGGTGTTCCTGACACATAGTTATCATGGATGCATTCATGTATAACTTTTGAAAAAGAACAATGCTCATTTTTTGAAACATTCTTTCTTAAAGTGATGATGTTGACTTTAGCATTTTGAATGGCTACTTTTGATTATTTGTTACCTTTCTTAGTAACATTTCATCTCAATACATTTTTTCCCCCTCCCCTTTTAGAAATTCCCCTAATCCCTGTTTTCCATTTTAATTCATTCTTAGGCTTCTGCTCAATTTAAACATCCAAACCAAGAAAAAGTTTAAATGCTGTGATGATGATGAAGAAAGAATTTAAGGATGGACCTGCTACTAAAAATATAGTATTTAGTTGAATAATAGTTTTTAAGTTATTTTTATTATTATTATTTCTGTCTTCTGCTTTTCTTGGCATCTTTCTAATATTTGAAACCCTACTTATCAGCTTTTTTCCTTTCATCTTCTGAGTGCTGCAAGCAGATTGAACAATCAGCATATTGAACAATGGCCAGGGATCATTTATGCCCTGAATGTTGAGCAGAACTAAAATTTTAATGAAAAATCCACATTTCGTTTTGTTTGATATAACTGTCACTCTTTAGTGTCCTTTATTCTTTAAGTCTATTATTCTTTTTATTTGTTTATTTATTTATTTAGTCGATTCATTCATTTTCCTATTCTGTCTCCAATTTCTAGACAAGATGTCCAGAAATCATTTAGAAAAGGAAAAGGGTTTTGAACTATTCGGACACAGCTTTCAATTATAAATATTTAGATCAATTTTTAAAACTCTGCTCACAAAATTCTAATATACAGAATCAATGCATTCATTCTATACTAGTTTATCTTCAAATTTTAAAAGCAGTTTCAATTTTCATATTTTTGATATGTAAAAGCTAACAACATCATTCAAATAAAAAAATAAATTTTACTCTGTTTTCAAATGAAGTTACAATTCAAAACTCTTTATTATTTGAATAAGTAGCCTAATTCCTCTGCATAGAGTAAGTGTGTTTATGAAGGAAGGAAGAAGAAAAAGAAAAGAGGTAGAATTATCACAGTCTCTTAACAGCATCTTGCCTTTCAAAGTGTTAAATATTCACGAGGATGATAGTGTGAATATGCTGGACTGGATCCGGAGTAACTTTACTATCCATTTAAACATGGAATAGAGGAAAAGAAGTAATTTAAGAAAAATGAAGACTCAAATATATTGATGGCAGAGCTACAGGCAGTGTAGGTATGGATGGAGGCTGTTCTGCTCCTTATCCTCTTTCACCTACAAATGACCCAGAGAACACAGTACACCTGAGTGCACAAACTGCCGCCTCAGTGACTCTTTACTAAACATATATTTTCTATACAGTAGAGATTAAAGTGAATCCAGGTAGCATACATGATTTAAAAAAATAATAATATTAAGTAAATAAAATTAAAAATATGTATAGCCCTAGATACATTATAAATATAGACTATCCCAGATTATTTTGTTAGAAATTCTTCCTTCTGCTTGACAATACAGATGTTACCAAGTCACGAGATTTGCTCATCTTCAATATGGTTCATTTGACCTTAATTTTTAACTATAATTTTCTGAGTTACGTATTCACCATGCACATCTCCTTAGAGATGTGTTAAATTCCCAAACAGAATTCTGTTCATATCTGTAGGGCCAGGCTCAGAGAAAGTGTTACTGACTACGATAACGATACTCTTGCTGTTATTTCTTATCAACCTTCTTTCACATAGTGGTGCTTTGAAATATGCTGTTTTGCAATTAAATGCACTGAAACCCAGTCTAGTTGCAAACAGAGCAGATTAAGTACATGGATTGTGCTACTCAGGGCATACATAACACATATCCTTTTATGTATACATATATATAGACAGATAACATAGCATTCATCATTCAGTTGCTCTGTCACAGGTTTGAACATAATATTCATCTAAGTGTTTTCCTGTATGTTCATTTATGGACTGGTCCTTAGGCACAAAGATCTTGCATCTTCTCTGAAGTTCTCTGTACTTCCTGGCAGGATCTGATACCGGATTATTTCTTCCTCCTTTACAAATAGCGCACCTGTGTTGGCTCTCATCTTATTCTAGGGTTTTTCTATAACAGTTATTGCCTCTGTTCCTCACTTTGTCTATGTTTAGCATACTGTTGTATCTGTCACTTCCAGTTTTAAATAAAAATATTCAATGACATCAAACATAAAATAGTCTCCAGTGTCAAGACTTTCTGCTAATTTTGTGATAACATTCCAGTTTTGCTTTGTGGTTAGCATTCTAGCCATCTTAAAATCTTAAATTCAATTTTAAAATAAAAATTCAATCTTAAAATCAATTTTTCCTATTTAACTTCAACCAAAAATACACAGTATATGGTTTATTTCCACTTCCTGTCCTTGCAGGACTCTTCAATCTGTAGTCTTCCTAAAAACTGGTCCACTCTTATTTTTAGTGCCTTCTGCATGTGGAAATTTCTCATTTTTCTCATGAAGTGTATAATACCTTGGAAAATGCTTCCCTTTATAATTTAATACTACTATTGCACTTAACAGAAGCATTTTTTCCTCTCCTGTGTATTCACACATTTGCAACCATCCAGTGTCAACGATATGGTCAAATGGCATGAAGTGTAGAGAAGTCACACTATGCAGTGCAAGCAGGCATACTCCATGAAGGATGCAAAGCCAGAACCTGAAGGTGAATCAATTATCATATGGTCTGTGCATGGTGGGCAGAATCAAGTATTGGCAACAGGGTTTATTGACGGTCTAAGAGAAGACAAGTGATGTAATAGGTTCAGAGAACATCCAGGGAGATGGGCTGGATAGCAGAGCAGGTTGGGCCAGAGCCAGGGTTGGAGGCTAGCTCTTATACAGCATCACAGGGACAGGGAATGATGATCCTGGGGTGACCTGTAATTGAGTCCTGAGCCATAGATATGGACAATAAAATTTATTGGTACCCTCAGAGTCCTGATAGCAACCTGGTACTTAATGTTTACAAATATTTTGCATTGTAGTAGTCCCAGTATAAAGTATATAATATATGTTCTGTAGAGGAAATACATGAAAATGTGCACTTCCACATCAGCTCTAATTTTATCTTAGTAACAGGTACATGACACACGGAGCACAAACTTCAGATGATATATTCCCATCATATTTCTTTGATACTTACCTTCAGTAATTTTTTTCTTTTCCTGCTTATTTGTGGAATAGTAGACTATAGGAAAACAGATTTTCTTGCAAACTATGTTTTGAGATCATGGACCTTTATATCAAATAGGATGATTATAGAAAAATTGTAATCCATATGTTAGGCATTCAAATAGCTACTTTGTCAGTAGAATGCAGTTGTAACCATAGGAGAAAACTCTAGCAGCTCAGCTGTTTGGATCTCAGGTCCTTATGTTTATTGAGGTAACAAAATGCATATATTTTATTGTAAATTATGGTAAGATTTTAATTGGTATCTAGTATTAAAGAGTGAAATACCCATAATTGGGCATAAAATATTAAATAATCTATCAAATCAAATCTTTAGTATTTAAACATGAAAAAATGCTTTTTACTCCTCATTATCATAGAAATAAATTGCCATGATTTCTGCACTTTGTTAAAAAAAAATAAAAATAAAAATAAAAAATGGTAATATTAACAAATTTGCATGTTATACCCCTTTTCTAACAGTTCCCAACTACTTTACATCCAAATAAATACTGACTGGAAACCCCCTGCATCCACTATGAAGTCCCCGAGGTAATTCCTTCTTTGCCGTTTAGCATCTATCTAACCTATCTAAGAAAACTGTGTTAGAAGAGATCCTTTGAACATTTACTGTACGAGGTGATATATTACTTTTGCTACACTGCAGAAATGTATTACTTCATTTCTCTCACAGAATAAAAATAACTTAAAAAAATATTCTAATTTCTAATCAATTTTGGAAGTATTTATTTGTGGCCACATTTCACTTTTCTCATTTTTTCTTCAGCATACTCAATAAATAATTCATATTTTAACTTTTTTTTTTTTTTTAACTTTTAATAAGAACTTCACTTTTAAATATCATATAAAACCAATATCAAGTAAATTTGTTGGACATTGAAGTAACCACGTAATACATATCATTCCGTTTTTGGGTTTTTTTTTTTTTTTTGTTTTTTGTTTTTTGTTTTTTGTTTTTTTCTACAGAACTAGATTCAAATATCAAAAGAGTGTCTGGTGTTCAGACACTTCACAAATCATAATTCCATGTGAAAAACCTGAAGGTAATAAAAATTGTCTTTTTTTACCTCCTTGCACACTCCATTATTTAATAACAAAGTCACACCTTGCCTACTTTTATCTTGCATAGGAAAGATCTGAGGAAGTATTGTACAATATTAAGAACTCTTACATTGACTTGGCTGGAAGACTGAACTTGGAATATTTGGAGTTATTGTGAAAACAGTACATTCAAGATGAGCAGGCTCTAACAGTGTATTTGGCTTGCATAGCATTATGTTATGATGGAAGTGAAATGAATGGATAAACAGCAAATTTGGATTTGTTCAGGAAATGCTTGTGATTTTTTCATTAGAATTTAGTATGCTACTACTTTTACTCACATGATTTTATATATGTATATCAATACAAAAAGACTTCTCTATTCTGTTTTTAATTCTAACTACTCATTAATATATTCATCCTTTCCAGTAGAATGTAAAAACATCTCCTGTTGATGCTAGATGATCCTACATTAAAAAAATGCTTCAGCTAAGCAATATGAAGACTTAGTATTGTAAGGAACATTTTACAATTGGGGTTTCCTCTGTATTTACAACTACTTATCCAGTGTTTCCATCTACGAGCCCTCAGTTCACTTCTAAAGTTAAAAATAAATAAATAAATAATAACAATAATAAATCAGATTTGTATTTCTGTCATGACAGCTTCTCTTTATTGTGAAATTACTGTTCTGTGACCTTGATAAGCTGTATTCAGTATTTCATGGTTACCGACGTAATTTATTATTATTCCTGTTATATATGTTATGCATAGTGTAGCTACCCAAGCAACGATAAATGGAAAGTGCTCTGCAAAAACAAGACAACAGACTACTGTACTGAAGAACATAATTTCAGGCTCAATTCCATTAGCATTCATTGATACCTTGAGGCTCTAACTGAATATGTGGATTTGGCCTGAATAGATTGACAAAGAAAAGACTGTAGAAAGTTGATCTGATAGCCTATTGGCCAGTTGTTGCAATGTGCTCCCTTATATCTGGAGAAAAAGAAAACCTGGGATGCTGTAATAATCACTTTATGCTTCAGTGGAATTCTGAGTAAATGACTGTCTGCACAAGTCAAGAATTATCTCTTTAAAACATTTTATCTTTACACAGATGCATTTGCTTTCCAATTACAAGAAATAATTCTCCTCTAATTTCTAAGGCCTGTGCATTATCAGCGTTCTTATAAACAGAAGGAAAAAATATGAATACCACTTAGCTTATGATTGAGACTTAGACTCAGTGTAACTTGACTTCCTTCATCATTAAAGTAAACTGAACTTTTTCCTTCTTTGTAAAACAGCAATTGTACTTCTTGGCATGCATCTAACATAGCTGACATTATGTGGAACAGATTTATTTCTGCCATGGTTACATTAGGAGTCATCATTATTTAAGATAACTAGTAGATCTAGAAGTCAACTCATTCATGCAGCATTATTGTAGTTAAAATAGTACATGGTGAAGGAGCATTTATTTTATTATAATATATTTTATGAGGGCTTCTCTGAAAGTAATGACTCTGATTTTATCATATTGGCTCACAACGTCAGAGATGGATGTTGGTGGTACTGTAGTAGGGATTGAAACTTCCCACCAATATTCTGTTAAATTTTGCTGCCATGTGATACAATGGCAGCAAAAGGGCAATCTGACAAAATTGAGTCTGACATGGAAGCGTGTATGAAGTAAAAGTGTGTGGCTGAATTCCTCCATGAGGAAAAATTACACTCATAGAACTTAATTGATGCTTGCTGAACATTTATGGAGCCCAGACAGCAGTTGTGAGTGCAGTTAGGAGGTGGGTGGTATGTTTCAGCAGTGGTGGCAGTGGCAGTGGATTACCTACTAGTGCAGATATATATGAGTGTGGCATGCAGACTCATGTTCATCATTGGCAAAAAATGCATAAGGATTATGCATTGAAAGAAATGCTTTGTAGCTGACATTTTTCTTTATGAGACAGCATTCTTGTGTTCTTTGTATCTATTGTCCTTTCAATGGAAATAAATTGGAAACATTACTTTCAGAGATACTTATGTAATTTATATAATTGTCTACATAGACTTTTTGGGGAAAAAATCCCTCAGGGGTGAGGTAATATTTTTTCTACCTTTACAGGAGAGATTTGCAGAGAAAAACCTTATCCGATGAAAACCACAGCACTCACAAGAGTCTGTACCATATTATTTTCCACTTAGAGTTTTCTAACTTAGAGTAGCTAGTAAGTGTATCAGTTACTTGAACAAATCTTGCCTGTAACTACACTACAGATAACACTAACTGCTACCTTTTAAGGACTTGCTTTGTTCAATACTATGAAAACTCATGAACTTTGGTTCTAAACTGAGCAATATTTTGTAGTATGTATATATATATATATATACCTTGTGCTCTAGTCTATGTTGGAGGGGGACCCTGGGAAACTGTCAGAATAGTACTGTGTGTATTCATTTATTTATTTTTCCTGCTTTCTAATAACTTTCAACTATTCTGAATACAGTTTATATGCATTTCAGGTGTGACCCTCTCACTTGCATGTTTTGCCATTTTTGTTTTGTTTTGTTTGTTCCTTTATCTTCCTTTAGAAATGTAGGATTAAAACTTAACATGCTATTCAGTATGCTCAGTGGCAATTGGACTGCTTCTAATGAAATCAGGGATAAAATCATTTAAAGAAAAATTGACAGTATGTCCTAATATTTGAAGCTAAATATTGGGAAATACATTGTGTATGTCTTGAACTGGCACACGGGGAGAAAAAGATGCATATGTTTTATGTTCAGTTCTAATATTAATGCACACACAATGCAGGCATATGTAAAGCAGATGCACATATGTCTGGTGAAAGAATGGCTACACGAAGCTGATTTCTCCCCATTGCCTGTTATAAATGTGATTCTATTAATTGCCAGCTGGCTGTGAGCTGGAAGAGAGCTGTCAATAGAAATAACAAAAACAGATTAATTCCTTGATTAAATAAGAATGGTTCAGTACACTATGCATTTATTCTTGCCCCTTTCTAATTGGTCTGATCAAATAGTAGAAGATTACATAATTTTAGTTAAATTATATGTGAGAGGGAAAGAGAGCCCAAATAAGACAGGAAGAGTGAAAGAGGGAGAGAAAGTGTGTGAGAGAGATGATTAATTTATACTTCATTTTAATTTCCATAAATGTAGTTGTATATTTTGAAATGTTTAAATTTAAAATGAAAGACAAATGAGAATTGCTTTGATTTGCTTATATCTGTATTCCAAACATCAACCACCCTCTGGAGTCTGGAGCACAGAAAAAGCTACTTCATGTTTAAATTAAGAAGGACAGAGGGCATGCTGACATAAAAGGGATACTTTCTTAAAAGGAACAGTAGTCAAAAAACCTAAGGCTTAAGCAAATATGACTAGATTCTAGATTTTCAACTGTCTCAGTGAAAGGCACACATTCACACCAAACTATAACAACAGTTGCATTATATGTCAAAACAAAAAAAGTCATAAATATTCTTCTTCCAACAATTACATTAAAAAAAAAAAAAAAAACAAAAACAAAAAAAAAAAAACAGTTCTGGTATTTTTTAAGGATTTGAAAAGTAAGGTCATGATTTGATGATAATATGCTTAAGAGCATGTTGAATCCTTCTGCAAGACTGGTGAGAGTCTAGGTCTTCAGGCCTGAGCAGGTCAATGCCTTGTGTAAAACAACTTTAAATTACAGCATAGACAGATCCTGATTCTTGTGGTAAAATCTAAGTCAAGCATGCCTTTCTCAGCATAAAATACAGTTGAATGCAAAATATATTATTCAGTATTTATGGAAGGAAAGAAGAATGTCATGGACATCAGTTGTGTGTATGTGAGGAAAAGGCAAGGTACCAAGGCTGTTGAGAACCACAAAGGTTAAGTCCATTCACTTTGGTTTGTTCATTCACATAAAAAAATATATATAGCTGCTGCGAAAGCAGTACCTCCTAATATATTATTTTGGCCCACAACATGAAAGGCTCATGTTAGTGTTATGGTAGCAGAGACTGAAACTTCCCATGAATATTCCATCACACTTTGTTGCCATGCAACAGATGGCAGTCTGACAAAACTGGCATCTGACATGGAAGTGTTTATGAAGCAAAGGTGAATACTTCGGCATGGAAAAAATGGTACCCACTGACATTCATTGATGCTTACTGAATGCATATGGAGACCAAATAGAGAATGCTAGTACAATGAGGTGGTAGGCGGTGTGTTTCAGCAACAACACCAGTATAGCAGCTATGAAACAGTAGGCCACCTCTGATGGTGCAAATTTTTAGGACCGCAGCATACACACTGTTTCGGGTCACTGAAATGAGAATGTGAACATAATGTTGATGATTATGTTGAAAAAGAATGTTTTGTAGTTGAGAATTTTCTCTATGAAATACTGTTATTGTATGTTTTGCATCTGTTGCTGTTTCCATGGCAATAAATAGGAGGTATTACTTTTTAGATTAATCTACATAGATATATACAATATAGCTATATTTCCTTTCCTGTGTACTTTGAAGATATGTAGCAGTGGAACTTTGCTGGATCTCCTATATCCCTTAGCTACTCATTTTGAAAACTTACTTATACTATGTAATGAAAATCTTTCTCTATAGTTGCCTGTTGCCTCTTTACACAAGATCTTCTTCCACATTTGTTGGTAACACTACTGTCCTCCAACTGGTTTTACAAACATGACAAAATATAAATTTAAAATTTGAGGAACTAAAAACATTATTCAATTTCATGTTGTTCTGTATGCTGTATAGCATACATACATATGTCATACATTCTATATTCCAGATAACTTCCTTGTGAACTATGTATAACTTCAGAGGTAGAGAGGAAAAGGAGGAAGTTTTCAAATACTTGCTGAAAAGTGGACTCTGATATTTAAAAGTATTTAAGAAACATCTGAAGTTTAATATTCAGAAGACAATTAATTAATTCTTTGTGCATTATTTCTGGCATTGGATGTCATTTTTTCTTTGTTTTTCTCAGGTGAGAGGAAACTTGGTCTGAAATACCTTATCCTTCTAATTATTGAAATGTCTACAGAAGTTTTTTGCTCTCCAGAATTTGGCTGTTTCTATGTCTATTGATGATAATAAATAAGAATAACTGAGTAGCATTTCTTCTAAAATTAAATAATGAATCCTCACAGTTTAGCTCTCATTGATGTATTTCAAAAACTGTTATCTTTTCAACAAACAAAAACATGCTCTCTGAACCAATTAGGCTTTCTGCTGACCTAGACACCGTCTCACTTTTATCCACACAAGTATGAGGGTAAGGGACATTCTAAATTGTTATACATAGGCCTTAATAATTGGATGGTTACTTAAAAATGTAAATTCACACAGTCACAGAATTACAATATATAAAGTATTCAGGTAATAAAGTAATTAATTGAATGCTATTCCAAATTTATTATAGATATTATGTATCATTTATATCAAAACAGTTTTCAAACAGTGTAGATTTCTTCATAATATCTGATCATTGGCTTATAGAATGAAAAGCTAGAAATGAGGTTTTTGTTCTTGCTGTGCAGAATTCAGGCTTTGACATAAACATTGCATTGCTTTTAGGTGTCACTCTTACACACAGAAGAGTTTGACACTACTGAAGTGTATATCCTGTTTCCACAGGCCTTGAAATCAATAGGTTTTTTTCCATGTACTTAAATGGATATAGGAAGAGGAGAACTGGTTACATATTTACTGAATATATCCTGTCAAACAACCCAAGGAATGAGTTAGCAGCTGTTTTGCAGGATACTGGCCTTTGTTATAAAATTATTCATTTTCCTGCCATGTCACTGCAATGGGACACTTATTTGAAATACTGAGCTGCAGTTCCTGTAGGCCATAGCATATTCTATGGGATTACACAATAGATATACTACAGACAAAGATCATATACTGCATAACCAGTTTGTAGTGAGTGAGACTGCTAACCTGCCACAGCAAACTGTCCAGGAATATGTACAGCTTTTTTTTTTTTTTCCACCTCTAAGAGTAAAATGTCTCTCAACACACACCAAAAGACTGTGTAAAGAACACATTATTTTTTTATTTGGTTTTCATAACTGACTGCAAGAGATCAAAAACTCCAGTCCACAGGACCATTGTGCAATTTTTGCCACAACTGCTATATTACTTTAGAGGAGGTGTTACGAGATTGAACTGCATCTAACCCCTGGGGTAAACGGTCCTGTCAGGGCAGACCTAGTATGTTTGAGTTTGGAACTCTCCACTAATAAATACCTGCATAAAACATTTCAAATTACATGGCTTGTGCAGTTGTGAGTCCTTTTAGTCTCAAAAGCATCAGTGTTTATTTGAGAAAATCAAATATTGGAAAAGGAGGATAAGCTGCATGGAAACTTTTGTGGGAAAAGCATAAATTTGAATAGAAAAACACTGAAACCTTATTAAACTAGTAATGAGCAGAGGCAGAAAGTCGAATAGTTGGTATGAGCATGATTTGTCAATCAGATTTCTCTGCATCTTGAAAAACAGCAATACGTATTTTTCACTTGAAAGCAGTATCTTTAGGCTTGCATTTCTCAAAATGCAATGTTAGTGATAAGTACCATGGGCTTTTACTACAGTTCTGGAAGGGCTGTAGAAACTATTGGTAACATGGAGTAAAATACACTAATTGCACCTGTCATGGTTTTGCAATTTTGTAATTTTGCTATCAGTATTCCACATCATAACATCATGATAAAGCATGGATAATTTTGATGAATGTGCTGCTCACAGAAGAAGACTGAATGTCCAGAGAACATCACGGTCAGTCATATGACAAGGACTCTATATAATCTCACTTCAGTGCTGGACTCGCTCTCCTGGATCTTGCCAGCCAAGGGGGAGCCGTGTGGGAGCGTTCCAGCTGTTTTGCCTAGAGTTACAGTAGGCCTCTCGGTTTTGGGACTCACTCTCTCTTATTTTACTTGATTAGTTAGCCTTAATTCCAATTATATTGTATTATATTGTGTTATTCTGTATTACGATATAGTATTTAGTAAATAAGTGTGCCTTCTTAGATCGTTGCCACTGTATTTATTTTCTTTTTCCCTGTTTTCCTTTCCTTCTGGGCCAGCGGCCTGCAGGCTGACTGCCCCCCTGTCATGGGTGCAGGTAGATTTTAGGTTAACCCAGGACAGCACCTCAGCACTGCCTACTATTTATATACGTCCAAAATATGATTTGATCTTTCTTTCATCTTTGGAAGGAAGACATCAGAAAATAAAAAAGAGAAAATATTGATTGATGGTTGGAAGTGGCATTTATCTTTCACTCCCTAACTGCTTTTATCCAACCAGAAGCTCTCAAACCTGAAAATTTTCCCAAACAAGCTGATGATTTGTGCATGATTGTGAATTAACAGATTGTAAGCACATCAGGAACTGAAATCCTTTTTCCTGTTTTTCAGTTTGTAATGGATAAAATCCTGGAGCCTGATGTTTTCCTTTGTGCGAAACTTATCATCCTCCCAGTGTTGTCTTTTCTCATTAGAGTAGTCTTAATTTTTCCTGTCTTCGGGTTTTAAATAGATCTCTGAAGCTGTTGGCGTAATCTGCTGCATCCCTGCATCTGTATTTTCTGTAAAAAGTACTCTACATTCTGGAGCAAAGTTCAAAGTAGAGAACATTATATTTAGAAAGGAAAAGGGTAAAGGTTTAAGTGTTTTTTTTGTTTTGTTTTTTTTTTTTTTCCTACTTGTTATTGTATCTTGGACTGACTACAGAGTTTTACTGCATTTTAACAGCTCTGCAGATACTTATTTGCTATGTCAACCCAGAAAAATGAAACAATAATGGCAGGAAAAGCTCTCTGTTTTTGACTTCTGGTGCCTCAGATATTCTTTCTGTTGTCTACTCTTCTGCTTAAAATAAATACAAAATTGCATGAGTGCGTTTATATTTTCCTATTTGCTAATAAATTATTTTTACAGGATCCTTTCCAAATAGAGGACCTGTCAGTCTCTTTCACCACTACTGCAGTGAGGGAAATGCTCAAAGCATCCTCTCAGCTTCCTTGTGGGTCATTCAAAAACATGGAGAAATGAGAACTATGGTACCTTCATAGAAACTTAGACTCAAAGAATATCCTGAGTTGGAAGGGACCCACAAGGATCACTGAGTCTAACTCCTTGCCTCACACAGGACCACCTAAAAATCAAACCCTATGTCTAAGATCATTGTTCAAATGCTTCTTAAAGTTTGGCAGGCTTGATGCCATGACTACTGCCCTGGGAAGCCTGCTCCACTGCCTGACCACCCTCTCAGTGAGAAAACTCTTTCTAATGCCCAAACAGACTCTTCCCTGACATATCTCCAGGCTGTTCCCTCACGCCCTTTTGCTGTCACTAGAGGGCAGAGATGAACTCCCCTCATGAGGAAGCTGTAGGCCATTAGGTCTCCTCTCAGTTTCCTCTTCTCTGGGCTGAACAAACCAAGGGACCTCAGCTGCTCCTCATATGCCTTGCATTATTTGACAACTTGGAAGATGGAGCTAGTCATGAGGTAAAACAAGAAAGTCATCAGAAGGACATTGCCAGACATGAAGAGCCTCCATGTATTCATAGATTAAGGTTAGCTGAGGTGTTGGCTAGGTAGTTTCTAGTTGACTTATGTCTGTTACATTCAGTCCAAATTTGGCCTTAGGGTAAAGAGCAACATTATAAAAAAAGATGGTGTAAAATTCAGCTGCACTTGAAGTACTCGTTGCAAGTCTTCTATTCAAGAAATTGTATTTAGTACTGATAACCTGACACCTGATACCTGAGATACGATGTCTTTAGTAGACAACACTGTGAGACTTAGAATCCTCAATATTTCATAGCTTCATGGAAACTACAAAATCTGTAAGGCTACTAAGAAATTCGTATTGGATAAAAATGAAAAATCTGTCTTTTATTTATCTCCAAAGCTCCTTCCACAACCTGGTATTTTGTACGTTTTTCAAAGTGAAGCTAAACTGAAGTTGCATAAACTCCATCCATAAAAACCTAAAAGATTTGAGAACATAACATTTTGCTGAGTTTGACTTCCAAAAGATGACCTGATTCATAGCCTACATTTGTCATCATAGTTCCTGGTGTATCATGGCACAGGGTGAAGTTCAGAATGGGATCTTCTAAGACCAATATACTGAGAAGCACAGTTGCTAAACCTAAATCTCAGTATCTGAAACTGGAGTACACTTTGTTCAGTGTATAATGCTGGTTTCCCTTCCCACTCTTCTCTTAAGAGTTTATGTTACATATTTAAATTATGTCAGATGCTTTCCTTACTCATCTCCAATAAAATGTAAATATCAGCCTAGCATCTGAAGGATTTGGTCAGGAAATGGAAGACCTTGATTTATTCACTGCTTCCTGTCTTGCTCACTAGGACGGTACACCCTCCCAGTCTTTCCTTTTCTGGTTGATGAAACCATAGAAGCTTTTCTTGTTCTTTGCACCCCTTGCCAAGTCCAGTTCCAGTTGGGCCTTGGCCTTCCTTACCCCAGCCCTAGGTTTGAATCAGGATACACATGGCCTTGGTTGCCTTGTTAAAGTGCTCAAAATTTTAAGCTCTGCAGAATGGCAGAGTTCATTATGTTGGACTTGTGGCCACACTGACATAAGTAAGCTGCATCTAGCCACCTCAGATGGCAGGAAATGTTTAGATCTGCTGTCAAATGATCTTGTTAACACATTCATAGAAGTGTTAATCAGAGTATGGGTGGTATCATCATTAGCTCTACATCACTAGAGTCGGGCTGTGGAAAAAATAATCAAACCATATTGAAGTGATTTTGGTGTGAGAAGTGGGACACAGATTAACATCATATAGGCTGAGGAAAGCTTTTTACAAGAGTTTATGTTAATAGATCTTTCCACTATTGAATGTTATCCTGTGCAATTTTGGATATTTAGAGATGCCTTAATCACAATAGCAGTACTTTTCTGTTTGCTATTTTCAGTGTTTGCAACTCTTTCAGAAAATAGAGCTTACTGTCTGTAGTGTTTTGAGATGACTCTAATGTATATAACTGTACAACACAGACACATTAGGACAACTTAGACAATAAAGATAGGACAGAAAGTAGATGCCACTTATTATTCATTGAAAAAGTCAAGCTTTTCATCTGTACTATGTAGCTATACAATACAATATACACTATACTAAAAATATATATACATACAAGTATATCCTAATATAGTATATCCTAAGCAAAGATATTTACATTTTTGGAAATTGATCCGAATAAACAATATTTTACTGAAAATGTTTTATTACAGGTTCTTTTTAAATGGCACACGTTATTAGTTTGTCATGAACAAATTGTTAGGTATGGTACAAATTGTAATCTTTTATGTCATCTATTTTAAAGTACCTCAGAATAAATGCTTAATAAATCAAACGTAGCAGTAAATAGATTTTACATATGTGAATCTATTGCTTACATAACCTCATGCCATAAAGTAATGTTTAATAAATCAAACTCTTTTTCACATATACTAGCAATTTATCCAAACCCAAATAAGCTGCTTGAATGCAGTCAATAAGTGGAATTGAATTATGGAAATAAGGTTCTTAAAATTTGCGAAGTTCAAATAATTTCCAAGAGAGCAATACCAAAATTAGTTTTAGTGACATCTAGTCTTATGTTTGTGTCTCCAGATATGGTTTTAAATATTGTTGGCAATACATTTCACACTGACATAGCTTTCTCTTCCATACAGTCACAGAAAAATGTTCATTCTGATTTCTCCATACCTCTATAAAACCTGGACTATGTCATCACTTGAGCATTTTTTGTAAGATTCCCCTGTTTTAAACTCCTTCATTTTCTACCAATTTAAAATATGAATATGAAATTTTCTAATAGTTCATGTGAAAACACTGTTTATCTCACACTAGTAAAAAGTATTTCTGTTATATAAAATATAAATATTATTCCATATATTTTGTGAATTTCTTACACATCCCTCAACTGATTTAGAGGTTCACTAAATGTCTTCTTAAATCAGTGAGAAAATCTGCATTTAGTCTTCATTTGATTAGACTTTCACTTCATCTATTCAGTAGATTTTTAATATAACCAATATAAGATTGCATCAGTATTTTATTTCACAGTGCTTTTAGAAGACTACTTCATTCAATACTAAATAAACTGCTTGTATATAAAAAAACATTTCCTTCTACGCAGTGAAATGAAGTCTCCTTTCAAACATGTTGGTAGGGAAAGAATGAAATCTCTTTCTTACTGACTTGCTAAAATCATAAATAATCTGTGGTACTTTAAAATCATAAGTACTGATGACATCTACTTTGCTGAAGGGTAAACAAAAGCTCTCTGGTTAAACTGCCCAAGGACAAATTTTCAGTTACAGGGGGAGTCAGAAGTTCAGAAGTCTTAATTCTCAAGCCTCTGCTTTAAACAGTAGACACAGGTCCACCTTTAGTTCAACTTTCTGTCAAGACTTGAATATGTGATTAATCTTTCACTTAACCCAAAAGAGTCTCCATATAGACACCTATGATTTATTTATTGGAATCTTACCCTCTGGCCTTTTCCTGGAAATTCTTTGAAACTTGGAATAATTTAACTTCATGCACTAACAGCACTGTTATATTCCTTACTGATGAGATAAATATCATATATTTAGATATAGAAGAAATTCTTACATGCCATGGCTCAATAGACCTAAAAAATCAGAAAACAAACAAACAAACAAGCAAAACTAGGAAATCTATTTTTCAGTCTTCAGTAGCCAAATAGAAAAATTAATCTTTTTATATCAAATCTTCCTTATAAATATGTATAGATATTCAGGCATCTACAACTATAAGGAAAAAGAAAAAAAGCCTGTAAATTTGGAGTGTCCAATTTGAAGTCATAATGTAAACATTTTGCAAGTTAAGGCATGACTTGAAGAACAGTAATAGAATGTATTGATTTTATGCTTATAGTTGGTGCTGTGCACCAGTTTATGATGCTAAAATCAAAATAGTTTGAAGATTACTGAGTGTGCACATTAGGAAATCAGGAAACTTCAGACATGTCATCCAAATCTGTAAAAATGTCAGGATTTTCTCAGCAAAGTTTCAGGTTTAGGTAGGGCAGTATCTAAAATACTCATGGAAAGGTTACGTTTTCCAAATCAGACTTTAAGCTGTGGCAAGGCAGTCAATGAAACTCCCTTGCAGCTGTTTGTGCCACTCTTGATCTGCACTGTATAGCTGAATAGAGGATTGCAGTTTCCATGGAAGTTTTCAGAAAGTTGATGTTCATTAAGACAGAATTATTTATAATGTACTAAAGACTGTTTAATATATATGGTACTGTTCTTGATTCCAAAATCTCCAGCAGAAGAAATGAATGCAGCCATTCATAGAGAGGTCATTTCAATCAAATAGAAGTTTTTCTACCAATCATGAAATCCTTCAAAATAGCTAATAAAGTAGCTGACATAACAAAGAAAACAAACAAACAAACACACAAAAAAATCCTTGCTTTAAACTGCCCTATATTTGTCTGAAGTGTAACCTGGTGACAATACCACCTTACTGCTGTGAAGTACCTAATTCAGTATAAACATCAACACGATCTGATTTGCTGAATCAATGGAAAAATAGTTCCCATCATAATGAACATTTTTGTCAAGTATACTTCAGTAAAAATCAGAGGTGAGAAGATTTTCAAGGGGATAATTCCAGAGAATACTGGCAACAGGATCTGTAATCTCATAGACAAACTTATAAAACTGTCAAGTTGGGCTTTAATCTGTACATGTTTCTTAAAAAGTGTTAATGGCCTCGTGCTATCACTTTACTTCTTGATGCTGGAGATATAAACTTAATGATAGATCAGAAAGGATATGCATTCTTCATCCTGTTTAAGAATCAAAAACATTCTCTATTCATGCATTCTCAATTCATTAATCTATCTGGATACTAATTTGCATGCTTCATTCAAGGGAGGAGATCTAGTTAGTGATATGTCATTGTTTTTCTAAAGATGCATGAATAATTTGTGTTGATTGAATTCCTCCAACAAATAAGATTTTTTTTTTCTCTGTTACAAAATGTCAAGACAAAGTCACAATTTTACTTTCCATTAAAAATATAAGCCTAATCATTTTTCCACCAGCAGTTCCTTAAATTCTGTTGTAAATACTTGATCAAAGAGAAGGTCACAAAGTTTTGTTTTCTGTTCACAAATGTACCTTCCCAAGAAACTATTATGTCAGTCATGTCTCTTCCTCTTATGTGACAGATTTGTGGATATGTTAGAGTGTGTACTGTCATGTTTTTGAAAATGATGCTTTTGTTGATCATACTGATTGAAAGTGGAAGAGCTGATGCAGAAAACAAAATCTTGCTTCCAGCTTCCAAGAATTCAGCTGTTTCTCCCATGAAGATAAGGGATATTTATCTTCATGATATTGGATTTTCAGATCAAGTCTCTCCTAAACAGTCTCCACTAAATTGTGTTGAATGGAGACTATTTATTTGAAAAACATCATGAAGAGCATTTAGTCTTCTAATATTTTTCTTAGTACTATTAAATTTATTTCAGAGTGAATTTATGAGATTAGCACAAAAGCCCTCCCCCCAAAACAAACAAACAAACAAACAAACACTTCAAATATTTTCAAAAACTCAGTTTTAAAATGATAAATGCTTTTCAGGATATAAACTGAGCTGCATTTCTGCCATATCTCTTCAATGTAACTCTCAAAATGATTAAGCTGTTGTTCTTTTTTATCTCACTAAATTAAGTTGTAAGGAACTGACAAAAAACAGAAAAAAAAAGAGTTGAGAATAGAAGAGAATTTTGGTTACCAGCACTTCTCTCCCTTTAACTACTGTAGCTTTTTGGAAGTGGAAACAGAAATTAGGATAAGGAAGGATTTTTCAATTGCTAGTAAACTTTCTGGTAGAGTTTTGAGCTACTGTGGATCTGGACAATTCAAAGTTCATTTAAAGAAGTGTCTCAGAGTCTTACAGCTTATAAATTCCTAGAGACCTAGACCTTCATTTATTGCCTGTTTTTTAATAAATGTAGATTGCAGGATGCTCTATTGTAAGCTGCATCATAATTTACTTCTCTTTCTGTTTTCCCATGTTTGTACTTTAATTATTAGTTTTGGTTTATGGGGATTAGAGTGTGTGAAACATTTTTTTTTTTTTTTTTATGAAAGAGAAAAAGAAGGACAGATCTACAGATATACTTACGTCCTAAAACCTGACATTACCTCTCATGCCCTCTCTGTGGATTAAGTTGAAAACACTCAAATGTTTTTTTATTATTCTTTGTAAAAATGTTTTGGGATTTTTAAATACCTTCTCCCTTTACTAGACTTCCCTATGATCCTGGGCTTCAAAGGCTGGTTTTATGAGGAAACCATGCTGTCTCCCTGTCTCAGTGTGCAATCTTTCCTGTCATCCACTCTGGGAGCTTCTAAGCATGGCTTGCTGCACACAGATTGTTTGTGAAGCTGCCAAACGGAAGCCAGCAGCCTAGCTGAGCTGAAAGAGATAAAAACAACATTATTTCATAGCTATAAAAAAACACAATGGACTTGTAAATGGTGCCTTGTACAAACAGGGTTTTTCTTCACGAAAAGAATAGCTCCTTCAGCAGGGACTGAGACATCTGTATTGTTCATTCACCTCTTGTGCAAAGAGTTGCTATTAATAGCCCCACATTAAAAAATCTTGCTATAAATAACATCTGAAATCCACTCCCATAATACCCTTTGTCCTTGGGACATTTGTATGTTTACCATGAACAAGAAAACAAAACAACTTTGTATAAAAAACTACATTCAGAAATTCAGTTCTTGGGACAACTTTCATTGGGGTGGGGGGGCAGTATTTGCAAGGAGGAAGGAGTAGAAAGATATAAGCAATAAACACCTCTTTGACTTTTCTCCAATATTCTAGCTAGACTAACAGGCAAAAAGACACAGCTTGACAGACAGATGATTGTCTTATCAACTGTAACCATCTTGGAAAATGTCTATCCAACTCTCCAAAAATAACTAATTAATTAGGAACTTATCCCTCTGTTCTCTTGATATGGGAACTTTTCACAGCAGATGGTCTGTTCCAGGATACAAATTGTACATTAGTTTTCAAGTTTTCCCAAAATGAAGGACATCATTTAATAAGCCCTTCTAAATGAATGGTTCTAGTGGGAAGAAGCTGCTGGAAAAGATTTGACAAGATTTTTTAGAAATTTCAACTCTTCATTTGGGTCTTTTATTTTGCACAATGATTTTGCTGGTTTTTTTTGTTTTGTTTTGTTTTTTGTTTTTTTTGTTGTTTTGTTGTTGTTGTTGTTGTTGTTTTTAAATATCATTATTGAATGTGAGAAATATGCATTTTAATCCTCTCTTTTTAAATCTTCTCTTTTTTTCATCCTGTCTTTTGCTTTTGTCTCCTGAATTCAATTTTACCTTCATTCAAGCAGACTACTCAGCTCACCTTTCACAGACTGGTAGTTTCTGGGTTTGCAGGGCTTGGATGACACTGGTCTGAAGAAGCTCTACAAAATCAACACTAACTTGAGCTGAAGTTGTTTCTCACATCTGTTTCATTTTTTAAAGATGATATTCTTCTCATTCTGCTTTCTTCCTTTCAGATGACTTCCTATTTCCAGGTCCATAAATAATGTGACAATTTTTAGTCACTCCAGTGTTTTGATATCATCATGGTTTCTCCAGGTGTCTCTGCTGTGTACCTAAAGGAAAGTCATAACTGTATTAGAATAACAAATTTCAAACAGATGATATAATTCCTGAGCAAACTGTTTTTTTATATGTTTCAAACAAGAATTAAATTGGCTATCAAATTCCATGATGGGGACAGCAATGCATTACTGTAGCTATATTGTAGGCTTTTTTTTTTTTTTTTTTTTTTTTTTTATTTTTTTATTCTGTTTCTAAGTGGTCCTACTGCATTGTACTGCTAAAACAAAATATTGTAGTAGACATGTAGTAAATTCAACTTTATCTTTTAATTCTTCGGGTGACCCTGCTTGCAAACACCAAATTTGCGTGCAGCAAAATCTCTTTCCCAGACAGTATGGTATATAAGTACATGCAAATGCTTAGGAAAATGCCATTATTCATGGTTTCAGTCTTCATTACAACTTTGTGTTACCAAGACTATTTACAGTTCAAGTAGGTTAGGAAATCACAATCTCTTCTTTTTACACCTTCATCAGTTACCTATGATGTATACAGCCAATAAGTTATTGGCAGTCTCTACCATAGCAATTCATTGTTAATGCAACTGTTCAAGTATGAATTCATCTTTAGGCAATGCCTGTATCTTATTGGAAGTACATGAATAACAAGTAGATGAGTGAAAAGAGACCACAGCATCAACATTTTGACCAGCAGAGAAAATAAGATGGTCAAATGAAAGCATTCAGAAAACTCATGCGACATGTTACATAGATCTTCAGAATTGTGTATATCCAAAATGTAGCATCCTTCAGAGCTTTGGCTCTGAATGAATTATTAGTCGTGTGAGTTCTGGGTCTGAAAATCAAATTTTTTCTTGCTTGATTTTAAGTGCACTGCTGGAGATGTTGAATGCTCTTTGGCCATAACAGTCATTGTAATAACCACAAATGAGAAATCTAACACTAGAATTTTGCAGAATCACAGAACTGTTTGAGTTGGAAAAGACATGTAAAAGTCATCTAGTCCAATTCTGTCACAATGAACAGGGACATCTACAGCTAGGTCAGGTTGCTCACCTGGTCCAGCCAGGTGACTTGCATGCTTCCATGAACAAGGTATCTATCACATCTCTGGTCTACCTGTTCCGGTGTCTCACCATCCCTATTTAAAAACAAAAAACAAAACAAACAAACAAAAATCTTCCATATTAATCCCCCCCTTAAGATAAAATGTGATTTTCATCACTGATCTGGAATAAATTTTTTCTTATTTAAAAATCTTGAAACATGTTCACAGTTTTTTAAGTCTTCTTGCTCTGTTTAGAAGCTAGTCTTTTGGCTCTGGAAAGCAGTAGTCTATGTAGTGTCTTGGAAAACCAGGGAGAAGCTAGAGGCATAGCTCAAATGCCATTTCCACACATAAAAAATGAAAAAGTATCAATGATGCACACAACACCTCTTTATCCACTAATATTAGGCCAATTCCACTGCCATAAGAAGCAATTCTGCCTTATAAATTGGTTGTGATCAGACACAGTTCATAGTTCCAAGTCCTGATATAACCAGACACTAATACCAATTCAGGTATTTGTTTCATCTCCGTAAACTTGCTTAGCCATCAGAAAAAAAGTGTGTGAGAATGGAAAGCAAAATGCATTTGTACTGCATGTTTGAGGTCCTCTTAATACGATCTTGATGATTTAGAACCTGTTGTGTTCAGAGACACACAGCTAACCCATTGGCCTACACATGACAATCGACAATTTCAGCATTTATTTTTCAAATAATTTACCTAATGAAATGAACTTTTAAGAACAGTGCATGAATCTGAACTGTACATAGCACAACAAGTAGCACTACATTTCAGAGCACAAGAAATGTGGGCAATGTTCGGGCATCTGTGAATAAAAATTGCAACTTGAGGAAAATACACCCGTTTGTCGTAAGGAGTTTTCAAGTAATAATTCACTCTTATAGAAAGGTCTTTCCTAAGGTCATGCTACCTTTATTTTACAAACCCAGAACACAGCAAGAAAGTGAATCTGGACATGACCTCTTTCTACTCCTGTTCATTAGAGCAGATGATATATACAACACAAGTCTTTCACTGAAAAGCCTGGGAAAAAACTGAAATCATGGCATCACCTAGCCAACAAGAGAAAACTACTGAAATGGAAACACCTCAGTCTATTTACTAATGTTTTTGTGAAAACTGTTTGTATCCAGAATTAGTAACAATATCATTCTGAACCAAAGAAATCTGGCCTCAGGTAAAGCACACTCTAATTAATATGTTTCTCCCCCTAAATGATAATTCACATTAGAGTTCTTTTAGTTTAGTGTTAATGATTGTTTCTAAGTAGTCTCATATTTAAGTAAAACTAGTCCTGTTTCACAGCAAATAGCATCAGAAGCAGGCCATGGGAGTCCTAATTCTCCCTTTCCCTATTAACAGACTAAGTCAGTACTTGCTTCAAAATAGAAGACAGTATTTACATGCAGACAACCAAGGTTGTTCTGGTTTCAGCTGGGACACTGTTGATTTTCTACATAGTGTCTGATATGATGCAACATCTTGGCTCTGGGAGAAAGACATGCATTGGTAGGGTGATGGTTGCTCACTTTCAACTTGGATACTACAGAGAAGGATAGCATGTATTTTGATATATTTTGAGTATCTACTGTATTTTCTTGACACAGTTTTGGCATTACAGTGTATGAAATACTGGAAGAGATTGCTTAGGGAGAAGACTCACTTTTTGAAGATAAATGTTGCTAGAATCCAGACTAATAGAACTTTCAGTATGTTCTCCTTCCTATGCATTTTCTTTTTAATTTGTATAACAAACAATTGCTAGTGATGGATACAGCTAGCTATTACTGGTTGTTAGATGGCATTGCTTTTTATGTTTGGTTTTATTTTTGGTGGTGGGGGTGGTACTTGTTTTTTGTTTGTTTGTTTGTTTGTTTGTTTGTTTCGCTTGGACAGGCATCTTCACCAGAAGATGCCTTCATCATCAGAAGCCTGAGAGTGGCTGGAAGACTGCATAGAGAATATGCAGCTACGGATATTGGTTGATGCTTGGCTGACCATTATTCAGAAGTCTGCCCAGGCTGACAAGAAGGCCTATGGAATACTGACTTGTATCAGAAATAGTGTAGCCATCAGGAGCAGGGAGGTAATTGTTCCCTGTACTCAGCATCAGTGAAGCTGCACCTTGAGTACTGAGTTCAGTTTTGGGTTCCTCACTACAAGAAAGACAACAATGCCCTGGAGTGTTTCCAGAGAAGGGCAACAAATCTGGTGAGAGGTCCAGAACACAAGTCTTACGAGGATTGGCTAAGAGAACTGGGATTGTTATTCTGGAAGAGAGAAGGCTCAGGGGAGATCTCGTCACCATTTACAACTACCTGAAAGGAGACTGTGGTGGAGGGGGTGTCAGCCTATTCTCCCAAGTAATTTGCAATTGGACTAGAGGAAGTGGCCTCAAGTTACACCAGGGGAAGTTTGAACTGGATATTAGTAAAAATTTCTTAGTCAAAATAGAGTAGTCAAATGCTGGAATAGGCTGCCTATGTGGTTGAGTCACCATACCTGTAAGTGCTCAAAGAAGCATTTAAATGTGATCCTAAGGGACATGGTCTAGTGGATAAATATTGGTTGTAGGTGGGTAGTTGAACAAGATGATCTTTGAAGTCTTTTTGAACCTTGGAGATTCTATGATTGATTAATTTTAATATTAGGCTTTTCTTTGGTTACAGAACTGCTGAAAAAAAAAGGAAAAGAAAGACAAAAGGAGCTAGAGGTGATGCTGTTGCCATACTCTGTTTACTTGAGTAGGATTTGGAATTAAATGACAAGGTATATTTTATAAAGTAGAAAATCAACGATGTACAGGAACCTACCTGATAACATAATGGAATGAAAATCTGGTGAAGTATTCAAGCACTTACACATAGGCATGTAGTGCCAGGTACATAAGAGAATATTTACTTGGCATCAAACCCTGCAAATATTCTCTAGTTTTGTGTGATGCTTATTAGCCTCATGCAGATGTCTAGGATGCCCTAGAGTCTCAGACAACATAATTACCCTTCTCCAGGTATCTGTTACTCATTAGTTACATTCTATGACATTAAGGATGAAACACGTGCTCCCATCCTCATTGCAAATGAATCTTTCTTTATTCAGTTCTTTCATCTGCCGTTTAACTCAAAATACGACAGAATATATTTGGTTCAAGAAGGCTAAATTCAAGAATACTGGATTCCAGAAACCATAGAGAAATCCCCTATATTTTACTATCTATAAGAAATCACTTTGACTTTTGCTTTCCCTACTGTTCTGTAGCATTTCTGAACACTCTGACAATGGTTTTAAAGGTAAGAAAAAATGGTTATTCTTTTCATGGCATTTTTTTTTTTTCTTTAAACATTTTAGATTTATATAATACTTATTAAGAGCAAAGATGTTCATTATAGCAAATACAGAGGACCTTTTTCCCAGCCAGACATCCCTTGAATCAACATTCAGGAATGGATGACTTTCTAAATAAGTTTCACCTTATTCTAAATATGAAAACTATTTAAATGAGGAGGCAATTACCCACCCAACACAAATGCTCTGGCACTGTTCTCTAATTGCTGCAATCATGTTGCACATGCTTAGCATCTCCAGAACTGACAGCTGAAACAGAAGAAGGAAATCATTTCAGTATACCACCATGCACACTGATAATGGTGCTGAGATACATTTAAGTAACACCATAGCACTATTCAGCATTATAATAGTTCCAGGGAAAATCATGGCAGAAAAGTTACAGAAGATGTCTATCAGCAAGTAGGTGTGATGAACAACTGGTGTGAAACAGAACAATTTCATCCTCTGTATGAATTTTAGCTCATGCTCCAATGAGTTATTGCTTGGCTGCACAGAATGCCCATTATCATTTAGGTGAGAAAACTAACAATGGCTCAGCCAACAGCTGATTGTTACACTGGGAATTCTTTAATTGACAATCTAGCAATTTTTCAGATGACAGAAAAGAGATAAATTCTGTTAACAAGACAGGAGACTGTATTCTTTAGCTTCTGAGAAGAAATTAATTTGGCAAAACTAGAGATAGTTTACATGATTGGAGTCACTTCTTTCAAGCTGTGTGGAAAGAAGTCAGGAGATCTCTGCAGCAAGGAGAGGAATTCTGTAATAAGTATGCTACTACATATACACCACGTTTGTTGGAAAATTGGTATAAGTGAACTAATTAATTCATATAAAAAGTAAATTAAAGCAAGTTTATATGTTTAATACTTCCAATTGAACAGCAAGAGAATGTATGATCTATGCTTAAATTTGTACAGCTTAAAATCCCTTAATCTGCAATTATCCTTTCCCTCACATACCTACATCTCTAAGGCTGCTACTACAAACACAAAAGAAAAGGGAAACTTCTTTTTTTTTTGAGAGAGAAAATTAAAACATTTGACAACTGTCAATAGTCAGTTTGGAGTTAAAACTTATATAACATTTGGAATTAAATACTTTTTCCTCACAGATTGACAGAAAGGAGGGCAAACTATGTTCAACAAGGTCCAATTAGAAGGCAACAGAAAGCACTGAGATGAAATTACAAGAAAATTGTGAAAAGTAAATTTGTTTTTTTTATCCGTCTGGTTTTTACTGACATATTCCACATCCTTCTACACAACTAGATCATTGCTATTGTTGCAGACTATAGCAGCAGAACACATGGGGAGTCCCAGCAGCACCCAGCAAACAGCAGAGCTGCAGTTCCAGTGAGATGTTTGAGTGTGATAAATCCATAGTGATAATGTTGTAGGAAAGGTTAAAGAAGAAATGGATAAACACAAATCCAGAGCTCAAGTTTCACTACTGAGTTTAGCTGGATTAGAATTACTTTTTCATCAAAGAGTGGTTACTCTTCCAGTTCACCTTTGTTGATCATTTCCCATGAGTGTTTTCCTTTCTTTGACACAACAGGGGGTTATGGGACTCCCTAGTGGACTGCTTCTACTGAAAAATAATACACCAAAACAAAAGTAATTTTTTCCCAGATGTAACTGTAATTTGGGAAAAACAGACATAGTAATGTATTTCATAACAGAACACTTCATTCACTAGGCTATAAATGATTGATGTTAGAAAACAACTTCTACTGATGAGTACATGTTAATGATAACACTCCATAATATATCCCTGTGACTCTTGGATGACTGAAAACATTTTATAGCATGCTGATAATTATAACACATCTCACAGTATTATAGAAGCATTAATGGAAGAGGCAAATGTAAATATTATAGCAACATTTAAAATGTAAAGAATAACCCATACTAGTGCTAGTGGAAGCCTGTCAACAATGTAGGGCACTACTGATAGTAGGCTTTTGAGAAAACTGAGTCAAAGAGAATTATTTGCAGCCCCTCCCCCACACACACTTCCCCCTTCCCCCCTCCCCCCCCCCCCCTTCCCGGCAAAGATGCAGATGCAGAGATAAGCATACACTTTTGCCTTGTGTTCCTGCAAGTGTGGCTCTCAAGATCTGTTGAAGAGTTTAAACTCTCAAATGTCAGGAGACACAGAATATGAACTGAAAACCTAATTTTGTTCTTCCTGTACTTCTATTTATTTGTGTTCAGTCTGAATCTGTTTCAAAACTAACGAAAGACAAGTAAAAGTCCTTAAATAGATACTGAATCAATTGATTTTAAGAAAAAACAATATTGACTGAAGAATTAATATAGTGATTTATCAGTGATATACCTGGAGAAACATATAATGTTGTCTTGCATATAAAAATTAAATATACATTATGCACTAAAATGCTAATAGAAAATTGCACAGAAAATCTATGGTTTTACATTCCAGGTTTTGTTTATGATAATGTCTCCTTAAAAACCATACTTTCTGTAGCTGCATGCTGCAGTCAAAATCTTTAATACCTTTGATTATCAAATTTTAAATCTATTGCAAGTTTGAAGTATGTCTTAGTGCTTGTTCCTCATCACACTTTCACGTTGCCCACAATGATAAAAATAACATTATACATATATATGCATATAAAATTAAGTAACAATACAATATGGGCTTTGAATTCTCTTCACACTCACTCCATTGTAACTTTAGAATGATATGTGAATTATGTGAAAGTGAATTATGAGAAGTGGAAAAAAAAGCCCTGCTTGGTCTTTAGTACTTATACATTGCTGACCTGTAGATATTCAACTAATGTCCTTAAGTTTTCACATTTAATTACAGCATTTTTTTTACTTTTTGGATGAGTGTAGAATTTGCATTTACAACCACCATGGTGATCTCTAACCAGCATGAAGATCAGAAGGTATGCATGAAGATTAAAAATTGGCAATTTTTACTATAGAGATTTTTCAAACTGGAAAAAAAAAATAATATAAATAAATAAAATAAAAAATACAGTAGTCCAGTCTTAAGTTTTTCCTCAAAAACTCTGACAACACTGCATGCCTATCAAGCAGAGATCATCGTACTTATTCTACAAAAATCCAAATGTTATCAAATTGAAAAAGGAAAATCTTCACTCAAGTTTCTTTTGATTTAACTGTCAACACTGGAAATGTAATAACTTAGCAGCTCAGAAAATTTTCCATATTTCTGCACTTAATGAATTGAGTTCTGAAGTGTGATTGTCGGCTCTTAACTTAAGTATCGCTCAAATTGGATGAAAAAGTAAAATCTTGTGCCTACACATCTCATTTGAAGAACAGCATTCATTTGTTTCTAAAAGTCATCCCTGTGCAATGTTCAGGAAAAGCAGCCCTGAAGGAAGGAATCCAACGTGACTTTGATTTTTCTACTTGAGCAAATTTTCATTATATGTCCTTTGGGTTACTGTCACACACTGCCCCTGTTCGTACGGATTTCGAAGCTCCAGAGAAGAGGCACATACTTCTTTCTTACTTGTTATATAACTTGTCATTTCTTAACGTATGTTCAAAAATTACGCTCTAGGAGGTATCAAATAAAGACAATCTATTATCTTCTTAAGGGAAATTATCTCTTCTTACGATTTTTATTTTTTTTTTTTTCATGAAATCTATTATTCTGAAGGCAAAAATTTTAAGATTGCATTTCCTTTTCATTCTATTCATGAAATCTTCTCAACCTCTCTTTTTTTGTTAACTCATTGAAACATACATTTTGTCATGTATTCTTTACAAGATGTGGTAAAATTAGTACCATTAGCTGCAGTCTGCATGACATCTGACCTTTCAGAAATAGATTGGTGCACTTTCTTAATCGCAAGCCTCCCTAATTACCTTTCTTTTCACAAGGGTTGCTGCAGTTAGGAAGCGTTTCAGCCTGCTAGCCTCTCAAGGCTATTTGATTAAATAAACTCAATGTCTTTATTCTATAAACTCAAAGATATATAATCATTTTGACAAGTCTCATTATATACTGGTTAAACATACAATCCTCTTTTTATCAGCCTAAAATGCATCTCACTTTGACAGTAAGATAGTAATTTTTATAACATGTACAAGAGTACATTACAAACATAAAAGACAGAAAAAATCCCTGTTCCTTGAACAAACTCTCCTGGACATTTTATTTTATTGGAATATTATGTAAGATGAATTATATGACTTTATATAGAGAAATGACTCTTCATTATTTCACATTACAAAATGAAATTCAAAATAAAAAACTTAGTAACTCTTTTATGGACAGTGTTTTTCCTTTTTGCTAGTTGAACCATTTGTTCATTTTGTTTTGCGTTTTTTATCTTCTTATATTTTACCTTGCTTTCCCAGCAGCTAGTAAGAACTAAAAGACTTCTCTTTTGATTCAGGAGGACATGATACTACATACAGACACATAATGCTGCTTGTCCCTTACAATTAGGAAAAGGGAAAGAAAGCACTTTGAAACTGAAAATGTTTAATGAAACTCACCTAGCTATTTTGGACCTATGTGTTACACATCCATTGCTTCCATTGCTCTTCCATCTAGTCCTGCCTCTTGAGAAGGTCTTTGTGATGATTACTTGTCAGACCCATGGGGACCAGGTGTAGAGCGTGGGAAACTGATACTGTTTCACCTCTGACCTAGGACTGAAGGTCCTCCCTTGCACACACTCCAGATTTTCAGGACAATGACTGAGGACTGCATGCTGCTGCACATGCCATCCACACTATTTGTTTTCTGTGCCAGTGGTAGATACAGTTTCCCAATCTCACCTTCTACTGACTTGGTGACATTATCCTCTGGCCATAGACAGAAAAAAGCCTATGTCCTGAGGGAATTAGAGAAAAAATTGTATTATTGTTATTATTGTTTTTCTTCCTTACTATAGTAGAAAGAGCATTGTTAATATTTATACTGAAAAACAAAACAAAACAAAAACAAAAAAACAAAAACAAACAAAAAAACACCTGCATTTGGGTATTTTATTATTTTCCCATTATTTAATGCTGCCTCACAAAATTCTACTCAGTCAAGAAAGCACTTTTCTTTTGTCAGGCCAGCAAGATATCATTAATTTTTCATTCTCATCAATCACTATGGTAAAAGCTGTCTGAGAAGGTTTTGTGCTTTGGTTGGTAATTCGTCTTGACAATTTTGCAAGGCTGTTTTAATGCTTTCTCTTAGCTGATTGAATATGTCTTATTTACTTCAATTAGTTTTGCCATTGAGACACTGTGGTTTTATACAAAATGAATAGTTAATTGCTCCCTAAAGTCTAGATAGACACCTGCTTTTCTACTAAAACACAGATCAAACTGCATATGTGGTGAGTGCTAAAATTAACTCAATTGTACAGGTAAAGCAGAGATCCAAAAGTCCGTATTTGTACTACTGTTACAGATGTTGCAATGTTAAATTATTTCTGACTATCATTTAAGTATCATTTTTGCAATATACTGAAAATTAAACAAGTGGAAGCTATCTAATTTTTTCTTTCTAGATCAATATTATTATATTCAACATTTTTTGTTTATATTTATATTGTTCAAATTAGTGGATGCTTCATAAATCCTATGTAATGCTGCTAAATTAAACAACCTTTCAACAACAATCTTTCAGGCTTAGCTACTCAGCTCTTTATAACTCATCCAGTACTGACAGATGATAGAATAATATGGACTGAAACATCTACATTAAGCATCCTCAAGACCCCATAGACCAGTCTCTAGTCAAGTTGCAGAATTTGTTTAGCCCAGTTACTACATGCAATCTTCATGACATTAATATTTCCACACAGAAAGGTCTTACCACTATAGAATAGAAAAGAATAGTCCACAGCTGATTCCACTTGGTCACCAATGCTTTCTGCAGCTGGCACAAGGCCATAATTACTGAAATTAATTAGCTTTAAGAAACTAAGCCATGTGACCTGTACTTTAATATACGTGCTCATTGCTATGGTATACCAAATAGAAATAACTCTTAAGCTGTTAGGGCCCTTGGTCTCCTTTCATGATGAACAGCTACAGGGTGTGGAGCTGCAGATAAAATAAAACCTTTTGCTGGATGTGGTAAACTGCAATAAATAATAAACTAAATTACACTGGTACCTGAAGGGATAATTTGATAGAATGCTAAACATAGCATTTAAGCTTCACAGATGAAAACCTGGACTATTTTTAGACTTCAGACATCGTCAGAATATCGTGGTGGTCAGAAAGAGTAGAGACAGAGTAGATGTTGGGGCAGCATTTTCTTCTTTTACTTTATCTGTCTCTTTGTTTATATTATAAATCCTTCTAAAGCAGATAAAAGCTTTTTGGACAGACTTGGAGGAAAAACATTTAATTTTAGCTTTATACTGTTTTAAAATTACACACAATTTTTAGACTATTCACATATATAACCTGCTCCTTTTTCTCTTCATATATACTTTAAAAAGACCAAATTATACTACAAAAAACTTCAGCCAATGATGTCATGGCAGCAGGAGATGTGTTCTCATATAGTGAAGAATTTAGTAATTGTTTTAATAATGTAATATTATGAAGCTTTTTTGAGATACATGCTCCAAGATATATGTGGGGCAGACTGGACTGTAACAACCATACTCTGACTGAATTTGTAATCTAGAGGAATATTGGCCTGGCAAAGAATGTAGTCAGAACTCTGAATTTCAGGAGAACAAAATTTAACCTGCTAAAGAAATTATTGGATGAGATCCCCCATGTAGCTGTCCTTAGGGAAAAAGGAATGAAAAGCTGACACCCATTCAAAAATGCATTTCTGAGAATACAGCAGCTCTACATTTAACAGTGCATGAAATCAAGCAGAGGAGGCAGAAGGTCAGCATGGTTGAATAAGGACCTGATGGTAAAACTGGGGGGTAAAAAGGAAATTCACAGGCAGTGAATGTAAGGACGTGTGGCTTGGGAATAATTCAGGGTTGCCATTCAGATGTGCAGGGATGGAATCAGAAAAGCAAAGGCAAAGATAGAAATGAACTTGCTGAGGAATGTGAAAAATAAGGATTCCAGACCTAGACTAGTCAGAAAAGAAAGGCCAGTGTGCAAACCCTCTGATAGAAGGGAGAAATGGCTTCAGCAGATACAGAGAAGACTGAGGTACTCAACAAGTTCTTTGCCTCAGGCTTCATTGTCAGTCAGGAATCTAACATCTCTCAAGTTCCTGAACATGTAGGTGAGGATAAGGAGTACAACATCCCTCCCCCTGTCAGCAAAGAGAAAAGTTCAAGACCACCTGATGAAACTGAATATGGACAAGTCCATAGGGTCTGATGACATGCACTCTAGAGTCCTGACTGCTGTAGTTCCTAAGACAATAATACATTCAGAGTCGTGGCTGTCAGGCAAAGTCCCCAGTGCCTGGAAAAAGGGAAATATCACTCCTATTTTTAAAATAAAAGATAGAAAGAAAGAATCAGGAAACTGCAGGCCAGTGAGCTTCAAGTTTGTGCCCAGAAATGTCATGAAACAGATCCTCCTGGAAGCTGTGTTTAGGCAAGGAAATAATCCAAGACAGACACCATGATTTCACCAAGGATAGATTGCATCTGACCAATCAATTAGCCTTCTAAGATGGCATGATGATGTCGGTGGACAGAGTAAGGGCAAATGATGTAATCTACCTGGATTTGTACAAGGCATTTTACATGGTCCTATGCAACATTCTTGTTTCTAAGTTGGAAAGATATGGATTTGAAAGGCATACTATTCAGCAGAGAACGATTGTCTGGATGGTCAAAGCCAGATGGTTTTGTTCAATGGCTTCATGTCTATCACCAGGCTGGTGATGAGTGATGTCCCCTGGGGGGCCAGATTGGTTTTGGTGCTACTAAGATCTTAATCAATGACCTAGACAGTGGGATTGAGTACACATTCAGTATATTTGCAGATAATTTAATCTGAGAAAGAAGGAACACCATCCAAAAGGGCATGGATAAGCTTGAAAAGTGGGCCCAGAAAAAGCTAATGTGTTTAAGTCCAAATGTACGGTTCTGCACCTGGACCAGTATAACCCCAGATAGGAGTTCAGACTGGGAGAACAACTTACTGACCATATCCATGTTAAGAAAAACTTGGTGATTATGGTAGATAAAAAGCTGAACATGAGTTAGCAGTATGTGCTTGCAGCTCAGAAGACCAGCTGTATCTTGGACTGCATCAAAAGAGGAGTGGCCAGTTGTGTCCCTCTACTCTTATCTCATGAGGCCTCATCTGGAATATTGAGATCTCCAACATAAGGAAAACATGAAACTTTTAGAGCTGGCTTCCAATATGATCATAGGGTTGGAGGACCTAGTGATAAAACTTAAGAGTAAGTTTTGAAAAGGGAGAATATAGTAGTGAAATATATGAAGAGTTGTAGCAGACTTGGAAATAATGTATCAAACACACCTGATTCAATAAAAAGTAACAATCTATGAGGCAATATGCCTTTTAATAATAATAAAAATACTATTAGGTAGCTATTATCTGAAGGAAAATATGTTCTTAGATCATCTGACTTTCCCTTCCTGTTTTCATAAGACAACTCAGTATCTTTAATCAGATCATTTAAACTTCACAAGATTCAGCCCATCATTTTGTTAAATTTTATCTCATTTCTGGCATTGATTTGCTAGAAAAGTCTGTGCCACTTTATCCTATCTTACTCCTTCTTCTATCTAACTAGATAAACAGTTAAGGGTGGGGAATTTCCTTTGCTGTGTATATACAGCACTTATGTCACAGCCTTGTAGTAATAAATATCTAATAATTATACTGGCTTTTGTTTGTTTGTTTTTTGCTTTAGTTTATTGGAGACTTTTCAATGAATGTTTTTTTAGAAAATTAATAACTCATCATTTTCTTGATCTTGGGTTACTGGTTCAGTTTATTCTTTAAAAACTCAAATACTATATTTCAGTCTTCCCAGAGCATTATTTCAACCTGTAAATATCTTCTCCCTCAGATGCCTTGCATCTTCAGACCCAAAAAAGTGCTACTAGCAACCTGATGCAGGTATGTTAGACTGAAACATTCTCATTCCTTGGAATGGATGTGTAAGTGATGGTAAGTCTGTCTCAGATGCTTATTTTGCAATCAGTGAGGAGAGGCTGAGGCTGTCTGTCTAAACCCATGGATTCTTGTGAAGATGACTGGTGGGCTGGAGCTCGTCTCCTACAAAGAAATGTTGAGCAAGCTGAGCTTATTTGGTCTGACGAAAAGGCCTTGGGGAGACCTCATTGTGGTCCTCTAGTACTCAGTGAGCTTATTAACATGAGGGCGATCAACTTTTTCTGTGGTCCAGTAATGACAGGACAAAGAATAGTTCTAAACTAAAAGGGGAGAGACTTATATTAGATATTAGATGGAAATTTTTTACTCAGGGAGTGGTGAGGCACTTAAGCAATTTGCACAGAGAATTTGTGGCTGCCACATCCTGGAGACATTCAAGGTGAGGTTGGTAGGGAACTGGATGATCATTAAGGACCCTTACAACCCAAGCAATTCTATGATTCCATGATTCTGTCTTTCTTAAAGCTCAACGAGGTTCTCACACTCAACAATAATTTTTTCAGTCAAGGCCAAAACATGGACTGTTGTTTCACTTCAATGCCAGGGGTTTTATTTTAAAGCCTTATTTTGTCTTGTCATGTCACAACATGGTTTAAATTATTCAAGACCCATCTTCCACTTCTAATCTCACATATAAAAGAACAGGAATGGACCAGAGGAGATCCAGTGATTAGCAGAGATCAATAAACATTTCAAAACTTGCTAGTCAGAGTAAATGTCTGACTATAAGAATTCACAGAGTTCTATTAAAATAAATGTGGCTATGTGGGTGCTTGAATGCAGATAACTACAGATGTGCATTGTCACCATTTGCTGGCCTCAGCAGATCAAATGATAATAATTCTAGCATCAACATAATCCTCTTCATGTTTGAAATGTTTTCCAAACACTGTCTAATTAGAAAAGCCTGATGTCAGTATAATTAGCCGATCCATCACGTGTAATTAAAAGTGTTTTACAAATTATTCCTGAAAAAAAAGGTAAAGGTTAGTTGTCTACCTCCCTGTCCTGCCTCCTTTCTGTGACTGTAGCAAGACGTTAATGCAGAAATGAAACTGATGTTCTGCTAAGCCCGGAAAAGCCCAGTGTAACCACCAGGATCTTCCTGGCATTTCTCCAGTTTGTCCTATCAACCACCCTTAAAATCTGTTACTGGATTAAACTGATGGGTCTAGATCCACATTTACAGTTCTTCAATAGGTTTCCAAAGACATCTGATTTTAATCTGCCTCTAGTTGCCCCTTCACCTCTTTATCCTTGGCAAGCATGTAAACTACCATTATCAAATAATAAAGAGAACTTTGGGCATAGACTGGGATCACACATAAACACACACACACACACACAAAAAAAAGAAAAAAAAAAAAAAGTCAATGAAAGAAAACAAACTTAAGATCTTACTAAGTTCTCAAGAAAAAATCTGTGTCTTATTATCAAGCTTTGTGCAAAAACTAGCAAAAAAAATCAAATAATTTTTTAATACATTGATTTGATTTAGTTAAGAGAGAGTGGAGTACTTGCAGGAAGAAAAAGCTAAAAAGCTAATTGGGGAAAAATGAATTCACTAAAAGGTGATAATTTTAGGCTTTGGCAATCAGTTCACAGAAACCATTGCAAAGCATACTCAAGTCTTCTGCTAGTATGTATGACAAGAACTAAACTTCAGGTCAGCTTCCCATTTGGGCCAACAGGAAGGAAAACTGAAGGTATTCACTTGGTACCATGAGCTGGGTAATCTGACATAAATCATGAAGGCAAGGTAAACAAAGGTATCAAAAGTTATGCCCTCATTTGGAATATGTAGGAATCACTGAGTCTTAGAAAGTCTTAAACAAACAAAGACATATGGAACTTAATCTGCAAACTTTTCCTTTCTGAAGGGCAAGAGGATACAGAGTGAAGGTGTGCTGGAACTGATGAAGTCACTTGTTCAATATTTTGTGGTTTATAAGAAGGAGGTTATAGAGAAATCCTCATTTTCAGCACCTGGCTAAAAAATGCTATGGCTCTTGACTGATGAGCATTATGCTGCTCCAGATCACACAACAGAGGCATAAGTTATTCTTAATGAGGGATTCTATTAAATGCTATGTAAATTAGACTTTGTGTTCACAAATGTGTAGTACTTTACTTTAAATCTGAATAGAACAGATTTCTTACTAGACATTTACACTCAGAGAGCACAGTGTTGTATACAACATTGCAACAACAGAGCATAGACAAATTGTATACATTAGCCTGGAATGAAACAGCTTAATGAAGGTAAGTCAGCACAGTTTTGGAGTAGGTGCAGCAGCAGTAGTGTGACAACCTATACTAGCAGACTTGCCCCAGGCTTGCAAAGCTTTGCTACTTCTGATTTGGGAAATTGTATGGTATTTCTATGATATTTCTTCAGCATACTCAAGTTCTTACTGTAGAGCTACTAAATCAGATTAAAGGATTAAAGGCTGACCCAAGAGTCAGAAAAAAGTAAAACTGTCTGGATTTTTTTTTTTTTTCTTTAATTTAAAAAACTGACAGAGGGACAAGATGCAGCTATTCTTGTGAAAGTTATCTAAAAATATTACTGTTGCTCAGAGATCATTTAATTTAATATATCTTAGTTCAGATTTGAACCATAGACTAGGAAATTCTTTCTATTCACTGAGAACAAATTCCTGTCTCCTGTGGATTTGCTGTAAAATACTCAAATAATTGTGTTATTTGTGATGAGTGATAGCACTTATTTCTTGGAAACGCTTTGCTTTGTTTCCAAATGTATTTTGATATTCTGGATTGAATGAAGTCCTCATTAAATTTATCTTGGACCCATTATTACAAAATGTGGCATGGAAAAAAAAATGACATACATTATTCCTACAAAATGTTAGATATGATAGTCATTAAGTCTTCTGATGTAAGGGATATAATAACAATTATGTTTTTGTTGGGCAGGGGAGTGGCAGGAATCATAAGACTGGACAAAAAAAAGCCATTATGTCTTACTGGAAAATAGCTTTGGATGGTGCTAGGAATCGCTTACTCATGCTGAGCTTCTCCTGGGAGTCATACAAGACTTTTGTTGCGGTCACATGCTTGTAATCACCATGGTGCAGTACCTTCATCAAAATCACAGGGGGAATAAAAGAACTGTGTTTTCTTAAAGCAGGGCTTCTGGTATGAAATATAGTAGCTGCTTCTTCTGCAGCATAATGAACTTGCAGTAACTATTGCCAAAGCCCATTTGAATATAACTGTCACCTTTGGTATACTGCCTTATTTTCTACTTTTAAAGACCCGATTAGAATGTGTCTGTTCTCACTAAATAGAGTGAAAGGGGAAATAAATAAATAAATAGATAAATAAAAAGGCTTTCCGTAATGTAGAAAAATGGGTTATCTATTCAATATCTTAGTTTATTTGGAGGTTAAAACTGAGAATGAAATTAGTTACATCATATTGCACGACTGACGAAAAGTTTCTGAGACGAGTCCAACATGTGGACAGGGCGCTCTCTCTTGTGGAAATAATATTCGCCCTATTTTTATGATGAAAAACTTTCTTATCTTAGGAACTCTATCATCATAACTCTGCATTATATGGGTGTTTTGATTTGTTTTGTTTTTGAGCAAGGACTTCGTCCCGGTCAGCTGCATAGAAGCAGCACCCAGGGAGCCTTCACAGAAATATAAATCCCCGGCAAAGCACCGAGGAAGAAACCGTTGAGTGGGAGCAGCCCCTAACGAGCGGTAGTGCTGACACGGTGGGGCAGAGCCTGAGCCGGAGCCGGGGGGAAAGAGCGGCCGAACCCCTCCCGTGTGCGTCCAGTCACTGGGGAGCGGCAGAAATCGAACGGCAGTTTGGGCTGGAAGGGTGGGCGAACAGGGAGGGCGAGTACCCTGAGGGCTAGGAGATAAGTTCCTTAGGCGATTATCACCCTCTAAATTCAGGGTCGTAAAGCTCTGAAGTGCAGGATTATCATCCTCCAAGGGCAGAGAATTAACCATGGTATCCACCCGAAGGAGAGCTAGGGCGTCTGTCCCTGTCAGGAAGGATGCTGCAACCCTGACTGCGACCTTGTAGCAGTTCAGAACTCCGGCTGTGTAGAGTGCATGAGCCTCTCATAGGCTGCCTGGGGCAGCAGTCAGATCAGCTGTGTGAGGTGTGGGCAGGTAGTTGATCTCCTCTGCCTTGGGCTCAGACTACAGGGTGAAATATATAGATTAAAACGTGTAATTGGGGGCAAAAAGGAGCAGGGAAATCACAGTTCAACTGTACACAAACAGGTTAATTCAAAGAAAAGAAAAGAAAAGGAAAAAACAAACAAACAAAAAAAACAAAAACAAAAACAAAAACAAAACAACAACAAAAAAAAACAAACAAACAAACAAAAAAAAAAAAAACAGAAACACGAGGCAGCCTGTGTTTAAACCCACAGAAGCCTGTATTACAACAAGCTGTAGAAAAAGAATTGCAAGACTGGAGGTAAGAATACAAAGGAAAAGAGCAGATGGATGCAAGACTGCTTCTGAAACTGCAAATGAAAGTCTTTCTTGCCTGCTCCATCCCCCCAGATGCTTCTGTACAACAGGCATGAGGTCCTGCATGTAGAAGGCCATTCTGACTGTGGTAGCTGCCCACTCAGTATAAACATGCTAACAAAATCAAACCATGAAAGATCTTCCCCCAAAATCATGGCTATAGGTTATAGGTGATTCCTCTCTACAGAGAACTGAATGTCCAGTATGCCAAGCAGACCCTTCTCTTAGAGAAATCTGCTGGCATGCAAGTGAAGGACATCACCAGTAAACTACCTAGCCTAGTAGGGCCAACAGACCACAGTCCCTTACTGTTTTTCTGTTTTGGGGAAGATGAAGCAGCTACATGTGGGTCAAGGGTCATCAAAAGGGATTTTAGGGTCTTGGGATGATGGCTGAGGGAACTGAATATGCAGATTGTCTGCTTCATGTATTGGGTAGGGACACAGAAACAAACCAAAGGTTAAGGAAGTGAAAAGAGTGGCTGCCCGGCTGAAATGCCTCTACACCAATGCATGCAGCTGGGGAAACAAACAGGAGGAGTTGGTAGCTACTATGCTACAATTATACAGTTGTTACTGAAATCTAGTGGGATGATTCCCACAACAGGTGTGTGACTATTGACAACTACAAGTTGTTCAGAAAGGACAGGGCTGGAAAGAGTGCAGAGGGTGTTGCTATCGACACAAGGAAAGGAATAGAATGTGAAGAGCTGTTCCTAAAGAAGTCATGGGCAAGGCAAAAGCCTATGGGTGATAGAGACCAAGGCAACAAAGGGAGCCTTGTGATTGGTGTCTGCTACAGGCCACAGATCAGTCAGAGCCTATTCATGTGTCTCTCTACCTTCAGCTACAGAAGGCATTGCGACCGTAAATGCTTGTCTTGATGGAGGACTTCAACCACCCAGACATGTGCTGGAAAAGTAACACAGCAAGTTGTAGGCAATTCAAGAGGCTCCTAGAATGCCTCTGAGGATAGTTTACTGAGTCAAGTAGTTGATGGCCCCACCAGGGAGGGTGCAATACTGGACCCGTGAATGAACCAATTGGTGACATCGGGATTGGAGGCTGCCTGGGCTGTAGCGACCATGCTATGGTTGAGTTCACACTCTGGAGGGACATGAGACAAGTGAAGAGAAAAATTATTAAGCTAAGCTTTAGGAAAGTTCCGGCTCTTCTGGGTGTTAGTCAACAAAACACCCTGGGAAACTGACCTCATGGGCAAGGGTGTGAAGCAGAGCTGGCAGATCTCTAAGGAGGCATTCTTTAGAATGCAAGAGCTCTCCATCCCCAAATGTAGCAAATCAGGAAAGGAAGGCAAGAGACTGGCATGGATGAACTGCTACCTGCTGGTCAAACTGAAATGCTCAGGCATTGGAAACAGGGACAAGTATTGTGGGAAGAATATAAGGAAGCTGCTAGGCTATGTAGGGTTGGGATCAGAAAAACCAAGGCCCATCTTTAACTGAGCTTGGATAGGAATGCCAAAAAGAACAAGAAAGGCTTCTTCAGGTACCTCAAACAGAAAAGGAAAGTCCAGGAGGGCGTAGCCCCCCTGGTGAGTGACACAGGAAGGGATGGTAACAAAAGACAAGGATAAGGCTAAGGTACTCAACTTTTTTGCTTTGGTCTTTCCTGATAACTACTTGCCACAGAACTCTCAAACATTTGGTTTAGTAGGAGGGGACTGGGGAAGCAAGCAATGTCCCTCCCACTGTAAGCAAAGATCAAGTTTGTGACCACCTGAGGAACTTGAACATCCACAAGTCTATGGGTCCTGATGAGAGGCATCCAAGAGTCCTAAGTGAATTGGCTGATGCAGTAGACAAGCCACTCTCTATGATATCTGAAAAGTCGTGGCAGTCCTTGGTGACATGAAAAAAGGCAACATCTTATCCATTTTTAAAAAGGGCAAAAAAGATAACACCAAGAACTACCGACCTGTCTGTCTCACCTCTGTGCCAGGGAAGATCATGGAACAGATCCTCCTGGAAGCTAACCTTAGATACATGAAAGATGGGGAGGTGATACGGGAGAACCAGAAGGGCTTCACCAAGGGCAAACCCTGCTTAACCAACCTAGTTGTTTTCTATGATGGTGTCACTGCATCAGTAGGCAAGGGATGACCCACTGATGTCATCCATGGTGCCATACAGGATTGATGCTCCTACCCCTTTGTCTTCTTCGTGGCTTTTTATTTAACTGTATCCAATAAGCTCATAACTCTTGTACTGAGGACCCACTAAGTGGTCAAAGTCAATCAATAGTGGTCTCACTGTTTGGCAGAGTGGAAGGATCAATTTCCTCCATGTGCTGGAAAAACTCTGCCTAATGCATCCCATTTTCCTCCCACCTCCCTTTAGATATTTACAAACATTGATCAGATTCCAGTCTTCTTTCCCCGAGATGAACAGACCCAGGTCACTCAGCCTTTCTTCATAAGGGAGTTGCTACAGGCAGTTAATCTTTTTTGTGCTCCTCTGTTGGACCCCTAGGAGATTACCGTTTTTTGAGCTGGGGAACCCAGAACTGGACACAGCACTCTAAATGTGGCCTCATCAGGGCAGAGTAGATGGGGAGGATAACCTCCCTTGACCTGCTGACCGTATCCTTTTTCATGCATCCGAGGATCCCATTGGTCTGCATGACCACAAGGGCACACTACTGGCTCATGGCCAACCTGCTGTCCACCAGGACCCTCAGGTCCTTCTCCTCAGAGCTCCTCTCCAGAAGGTCATCACCTAACCTGGACTGATGCATGCAGTTATTCCTCCCCAGGTGTAAGACTCTACATTTGCTCTTGTTAAACCTCATCAGGTTGTTCCTCTCCCAACTCTTCAGACTGTCCAGGTCTTGCTGAATGGTAGGACAGCCTTCTGGTATGTCAGCTGCTCTTCCCAGCTTTGTATCATCAGCAAAGTTGCTGAGTGTGAATTCTATCTCTTCATCCAAGTAATTGATGTTGAACAAGATCAAACCCAGTACCAACCCTTGGGGAGCACTGCTAGTTATTGGCCTCCAACCAGACTCTTTTGCCACTGATGTCAGCCATCTGAGCTTGGCCAGTCAGTCAGTTCTTAATTCACCTCACCATCCACCTGGATTCATTCCTCCCCATTTCACATCTTGAAGAACTTCATGAGGGGCCTGACAGCCCGTTTACCTAGTCTGAATGTGGTGATGTTATAATCTTCTTGTGTATCACCTTGAGACTTGCAGAGAGTGCACCCTACCCCATCACCTAGGCTACTAATGAAAATGTTAAACAGGACTGGACTCAGTACTGACCCTTGGAGTACATCACTAGTTACTGCCCCGTGTGAGTATCCCCCCTCTGGCAGGGGGATTGGACTAGACCAATCTAGTACCTCTTTTGAGGTACCTTCCAATCACTGACATTCTGTGACTGTGATTCTGTCCTCCAACTAGACTTTGCACTGCTGACTGCAACATGCTGGGCCCAGCCATTCAGACAATTTTTGATTCACCTCTCTGCCTACTCATGCCACCCAGGCATCTATAGGATTTCAATGAGGATCTGGTGGGAGACAATATCAAAGGTCTTACTGAAGTCCAGGCAGAAAATATCCATTGCTTTTCCATCAACTCTCAGACAAGTCATTTAATTGTAGAAGTTCAGTATGTTACTAAAGCATGACCTCTGACTGTTGAACTAATTCAATTTGGTGAATTAACAAAAATTCAGCAAAGCAAAGCAGCAAAAAAGTTTTACTTTTTTTTTTCTTTTTTTTTTTTTTTTTTTTCTGTTATTGTCTGACATCATTTACATTTATAACAGCTGATTAAGCCGTAGCCTTTTGTTTGTGGGTAATTCTTCAGATAAATGCTCACATGTGCATTCACAGTATCTGTAACAATGAAACAGATATGACTGCTTACAGTTGCTTGTGTAATTTCAAGGGTAAGGCATAAAATAGTGTATTATTTAATTAAACACCTTCTGACTATATATGTTCTCATTCATTTTTGTCCAATTAATATGCAAGGAATCATGACATTTGTATCAGTATCATGGAAGTGTAGGGAAGGGAAATTAAAATAGACTTCTTCCTATTTTTGCTTACATTCTTTTACTCCTCAGAATAAATATTATTATCAAAAGACAGGAGATCTGCATCATTTCTAACCATAAACTGGAAAGATAAATGTTACTACATGAAAAGAAATAAACTTACTAGTAAAGAAATTATGATTAACATAAAGTTGAACCTTTCTTATTGATTAGAGGCAGCTCCAGATTTTAGACTAATAGGATGAACTATTACTGCAACATCACAAAGTCAGAGTTTACCAAATACAAGTGGGTATGCTGCTGGTGCCATCTCTGATAGCCATGTCTGCCTGAAGGCTATCAGATAAATATGCAATTAAATACATATGCTTGCTGACTGATCTGATTTATTATTATTATTATTATTATTATTATTATTATTATTATTATTATTTTTCAAGAGTAGAAATATGAAAAGAGTGTAGGTCTTTGATCTGAGAGAAAGGTTTCCATTTGAGATAGAATTTATGTTCTGTGGACTGATTTTGAGCAATTGCTTTAGCCAGATAGATTTTTTTTTTTTATTTTTTTTTTCCATCTAAATCCATGTGCAGCTGGATTAAGTATTCTTAGGTTCAGGACATAAAATTAGAATGATAAAAGAAAGTAGTCACTGTATATCTGGACTGGCTCCTAGAGATTCCAAACCACAGCTTGTTCTTGGCATAAGATCAAATGTCACATACTGGATGCTCATCACATGTGGAATACCAGGGTGCCAACTGCTTTTCATTTAGCCAAGCACCACATTGGATCTGTCCCAGAAGCTGGCTGGTACTCATTCAGAATTCACAGGTTGGTGGGACTGTGATCTCACCAGTCTTTCCTTCCTCACTTTACTTCATGGATATTTTTTGTTTGCCTATTTGTTGTTGTTTGTTTGCATGTCCTCACTCCTTTCTAGTTTCTCTGATCGTTAGTTTTCATCTTTCCTCATTTTTATGTGAGTATATGGGCCTTCTACTCCCCTATACTTCAGGATGCCTTTTTAAAATAATTTTAATTTCCTTTTCTTTTTTCCTCTTTTCTCTCTTTTAAAATATAAATAACTAAATCTAAATATCTTTTCCTTGTTCCTTTTTCTCCTCTCAAATTTCTCCTTAGATGTTGTTGTCTCTTTCCTTCAGTGTCTGTTTCCTTTGTTAATCAAACCAATTCAGTACACATATATTAAATGTATAGTGTCATATATAGTCAATACATGTGCAATATAAATGTCATCTGGATAGAATTCTGAGACATGTTGTGGTTTAAAAATGAGTACTTTAAATAACCCTGTTAGGGGTTTTAATCTTTCTACCCAACAGCCTTTTTTCTTCTGGTAAGAGTGCACTGTCAAAAAAAGAGTGCAATCAACTGCAGACTTCTGCGTATTCCTTAAGGTAAAGGTTTATAATATTTTTCAGTCACCATAGCATCGATGAATTTAATGTAATTTCATATAATCTTAACATTAAAGATAATTCAAATTCATTTGTAATCTGCTTTCAACACAATCTGGAAATATACAATAATTTAAGTTAGCATATGTAGTCAGAATGCAATTTAAATTTCAATATTATATTTTATATAGACTTGTAGAAATGTATAAAGGTATATAGTGCACTTAAATAGAAAATTTATTTACAATAAAATACTATTAGCTATACCCTCTTTAAGAACACTATAACAATCATGTTTCTTGAATCCTGTGAAACAGCAAGCTGCAAGCTAGATGACCTATCTATTTCCAGGACTGGATGGTATTTGAGAGAGTATTTCAGAAACCTGCATTTCTTTCAGAAGTATCTGTAAATCTACTGTTGCCTCTTGGTATGACATATTGCTCAACATTGCATTTCAACCCTTTCAAATTAAATGGGGGAATAAATACTGAGCATTTCTTGCACCACTTTTTGCCTTGCAAGTGAGGAATATTTGGCAAAATTGTCCCTACCTCATTCAGAACATCTTCCAAACTTCATTGTTATAAAGTCAGTAACTGAAGAAAATTAATCTTTAGTCACGAGGCATAAAAAATAAGAGATTATGTTTGCGAAACAGTTTGCTCCACTATTCTCTTCCTGTCTTAACAGTGAGATAGTGTAGATGGAAAGGAAAAATTAGTAGTTGTAAAATGTTTTCTCAAAAGTGGTTCACCTATGAATAAGCAAAAAAGGGTATTATAAAAAATCAACACTTGAACACAATGTAGGTAGCTATATTTGAATGAGTAATCCTTGTATCCTTCCATAGTCACTCACTGGAGAAAAATAGGAACTTCTAAGTTGTGATTCATGTAGTATATTTTTACTTATCAACAGAAGGATGAAGATGAGATATGACAGAAACTCTCTATTTTTATCTTTTAAATATAAAAAGAGCACTGACATCCACATTTCAGATGATTATGTTGTAAATGTCTAATATCACGTGGCATCAGTATATACTGGAAGAGAAGAAACAGTGGGTAAATGGCAACTCTTGATTGCAGTAAAAGGAAATTAAGGTAATAGGGAAAAATAAAATAAATAAATAAATAAATAATAATAATAAAAAAAAGATTCCTCCAGATCCCTCCACAGACATACAGGTGCACTTGAACAGATGGTAATGGAAAGTCAGCCAGAACTCAGTCTACCTACATAGCCAAGAGAATATGCAGACCAAGCCTTCTTCCGTCTCCAGAACACAAGTGCTGAATCAGAGCATACCAACAAATCTGCTAATGAACTAAGAAATCTACTGTTAAAAAAGCCAGGAGCAAAAATACAACTTCTCAAAATTAAACAAAAACAAAAACAAAAAACAAAACAAAACAAAAACAAAACAAAAAACAAACAAACAAACAAAACCACAAAAAACAATAAAGTCACCCTCCATCAAAAGAAGACTAAACAAAACTGAAACAACACGCCCATAAAAGCAAACATCAAGCTAGTGCTGTGAGATGCTACCATTTTTCGTGTCCCAAGTTTTTAAAAAATTCTGATCCTTTCAGATCAAAAACAGCAAGTGAATCTCTGTAATTAAATGAACACACTGTCTTGTCTTGTAAGGAACCAGTCAAGACTGTAGAATTCCTAGCATATTGAATTTAACTTAGTTAAAGTAGACCACTTGCCAGCAAGAAATTGTACATCTGATACTGAACTAGTTGCAAAAATAAAGAATGTTAACATAACAATCACAGGAATAGAAAAGGAATCAAGACATTTATTGTTTTAAGAAATATTTTAGCATTTAATATGGTCGTCCTACACGTACATCTTCTCTTGTTAGATTCAAAAATGAACTCATAAATTCCTGAGCTTTACAACACACTAAAATGTACCAATCGTTATACAATGTAGCAATATTTTCTTGCTTATGCTTTTTTTTTTTTTATTTTTTTTTTCTGTCACAGGTTATCTGAAAATCTACCTGTGCCCGTGACAGGGGGGCAGCCAGCCTGCAGGGCTGCTGGCCCAAAAAGGAAAAGGAAAAGAAAACAGCGGCAACGATCTAAGGAGGCACACTTATTTACTAAATACTATATCAAAATACAGGATAACACAATATAATACAATATAATTGAAATTAAGGCTAATGAATCAAGTAAAAAGAGAGAGTGAGTCCCAAAACCAAGAGGCCTACTGTAGGTCTAGGCAAAACAACTGGAATGCTCCCACACTCTCTCCCCTGGCTCCGAGGATTCAAGAGAGTGAGTCCAGCCCCGATGTGATATTATATAGTGTCCTTGTCCTGTGACTTGTCCCTGACTGTGATGTTCTCTGGGATATGTAGTCTTTTTCTGTGAGCTGCACATTCAGTAAAATTATCCATGTTTTTATGTTTATACATAAAATTACTATGTCCTGTTCTCCCCTCCCCAGAACAAGAGAGATATGAAGCAACAGAGTCTAAAAACGGATCACTGTGATGGTGATGGGACTAGAGAACCTCTTCTGTATGGAAAGACTGAGACAACTGGAACTATTAAGCTTAGAGACAAGAAAGCTAATGGTGAATGTGCATACAAATTACACCTAAATGTACACAAATCAGTTTTTTGGGGAAAGAGTAAATAAGACTGAGACAGACTCTTCTCATTGGTATCCCAATGAACCAGTGACAATGAGCACAAGCTGAAATGCAGGAAAATCTATTTAAACAGAAATAAATGTTTACTCTCAAAGTAGTCAGACACTAGACCAGTTTACACAGAGAATTTATGGAGTCTTAGTCTTTAGAGATGTTTGAGAATAAGCTGGACATCATTCTCAGAATGCTGTTCATTTCCTCTTTTGGGCAGGTTCATTGAAGCGGAGACCTCTGGAAGTTCCTGATAACTACATTAGTTTCTGTGATTATGTGAAACTGTTCCTTTTGATACTTTTCCTTTGATCCAGTAATTTGGGATAATTTCAAGACTGTGGTCTTTACTGGCCATGTAGCAGAGGTCTTTCTGAAACTCTGTTTTGAGGATCAGTTCAACAAGCAATATTCAGGAATGAAAATTTCTGTTCAAATTCTTGGAGTGTTCTCTGTGCTAGGAAACAAAAGTTTCAAACAACGGTCTAGGACAAGTGAATGGAAAAAGCTGAAAATCATTTTTCCCCTATAGTAGTGTGTAAAGAATCTAAACATCTAAAGAACCTTTTCAGAATCCATTTCTCATTCTAGAACTGAATAGCAAAATAAACATTTTAAGGGAAATGATGAAGTGAACCCAAGCTTTATTTAACTGTCAATATCAGACCTGAGGTATGTTTCACCTAAGGGAAAGACAGCACATTGGTAATTGTGATGCTACAGTTAAATGCTACACACTGATAATTCTGCAGTGGCAACATACCCTGACATTGACCTGCCCATCTCAGATAAGTGGCTTGGTCAGTGAAACCTTCAATTTATCAACATTAGACCATACTTCAGCACTGCATCTGCAATTTAATGACTCCCTCATTTTCCTTTATTTCAACACTCAATTTATGGAACCCATTTCCACAGTCATATCATATTTGTTTGTATATTTCTTATTCCTCAGTAAACAGAAGCCTGTACTGGGGACATTTGTACTGTTTAGCTATCTGGGTCAACAAGACCAGGCATGTGTTTAGTCTTGTCACGGGTTAACCAAAAATCTACCTGCGTCCGTGACAGGGGGGCAGCTGGCCCGCAGGGCTGCTGGCCCAAAAAGGAAAGGGAAAAAGAGAAAGGGAAAAGAAAACAGCGGCAACGATCTAAGGAGGCACACTTATTTACTAAATACTATATTAAAATACAGGATAACACAATATAATTGAAATTAATTGATATAAAGACTAATGAATAAAGCAAAATAGGAGAGAGAGTGAGTCCCAAATCCAAGAGGCCTACTGTAAGCTCTAGGCGAAAACGGTTGGAATGCTCCCCCAAACTTCCTGGATTCAGGAGAGGAAGTCCAGCTTGGAAGTGAGATTATATAGTGTCCTGGTCCCGTGACTTATCCCTGACCGTGATGTCCTCTGGGATATGTAGTGTTCTTCTATGAGCTGAACATTCGGTAAAATTATCCATACTTTACATGATGTTATGATGTGGAATACTGATAGCAAAATTACAAAACTGCAACAAGTCTGAGTGGCTACTAGATGGTTTATGTGCACAAACAGAATTTATATAACTTCTTCACACCATCAGTCCACTGCCATCATCTGCATTAATTTACTTTATTATCACAGATCCTATTCAAAGATCCTGTTCCAATTCTCTCCTGTGCAGTAACGGACTTAAACATGCATAGCTTTAAGACAAATCAAATCCCCTAAGGGAGACTACTCAAATTTTAAAATGTACACATATTCCTGACTCAATCAGTCAGGGTCTGTTTCAGCTATTCCTCCTTAGACTGTTTTTGGATCAGATCAAATCATGCTCTTGTGAGTCTCATGAGTAATCATACAATCACGAATCATGCATTCGACAAAACAGGACAAATCATCAGCTTTATTTGTTGTACAGATATATCATCTGACTAGCTCTAAATGTTTCTGAATGAATGATTGCTTCTTGCCCACTAGCCAGCATTTTTACATAATCTGGATTTTTTGGCCTCTATAGCCCTCTTTCAGCTATCTGATGAAGGCCATTCTGCCGAATTTGGGCTTACAGATAGAACTACATCTTAAAGAATAAGGGATTTGTTACTTCTTGCATTTAGACCACTGGCATAAAATATTGCAAACAGCAATAACACATACAATTTGGCAGATGAGGACATTTATGTAGATGCCTTCTTTTCTGAGACTTCACAGAATTTCTCTGCCATTTTTTACAGCGAGTCACAGCTCTGCTTCTGTAGGAGAAATCACTGCACATAGCATACTGATTTAGAAATGCCACAGATGCCAGTAAAGAAATCAGTACTAATTTGTGCAGATTTTACTCTGGCTCTGCATTCACACCAATCCTCTGCCTACTCCTCAACGAGCTGGCAACCCCCAGACTTGGTTTGACTATTGGATCGTGCAAGTCCAAAATAATTTATTCTACTTCTATAAACATTTTTTCTTCATATCTACTCTCTGCATGTTTTCTACCAGAGTTTTTGAGTCACTGCTTTACCTTTTGAGCCTGAATAGCACCCTTTGGACCAGGCATTGTTTTCTACTTCCTCAGATGGATCATCTTGAATATATCAGTGTTTCATTGTAAACTGCACTATTTTCTCCAATCATTTTAAAGCTTGCTTAAAATTATCATTTTCAAAAAATAGATTTATCTTTATGACTTTAAAAATCTCCATTGCAACAATTCCATAAAAAGGAATAATAAAAAAGGAAAAGCTGCATTCAGAGAAGACTTTTTTGTTGTTGTTGTTGTTATTCAGTGCCATGTGAACAGCTAAACTAGGCTGGAACACTGTCTACTGAGAGAATGATGCAAAAAAATGGTTGATTATGCCCTTTCTTCCTTGATGTCCCACTTACCTTTGAATAGCAATGTCTGAAACTTTGGATTTATCAGAAGTACTCAGAGTAGATAAGCTCTGTGTCACTGTGCCTTCCTGCTATTAGAGGAGTTGAACATAGGACAAAACAGTTTCCAGGGCACTGTGACTGTATTTGAAGTTGGCAGATTTCCAGAGGAGAGCAAGACTAACAGGTCTTTTATTAGGAATGCAGTATGGCAGGGAAGAGCTATCCTTCTGAATGAAACAGTAGCTCTGCTGATACACCGTGCCCCTGCTCCCCTGCTGAGTAAATAATTAATAATAAAATAAAATAAAATAAAATAAAATAAAATAAAATAAAATAAAATAAAATAAAATATCAAGGAAAAAAAAAAAAAAAAAGTAAACATTATACTGTCCCAACAAATCCTTTCTTTCTGTACAACTGTGTTAATTATTGATTGTCAGTAAGGCTGTCTCATTTGACAGACTTTCAGGTGTTTCACTTTCAGCTTCAGAGAAAACTGCTATTCCCTCTGTGTGTGCTGTCAGCTCCTCCTACTCTGTCCATGACTGATGTTGCTCTTGTGGTAAATGTCTCTTCAGCGTGACTGGCTGCACTTTGCTAATTTACAGTGAATCACTTTGTTACGCTTACAATTGTATAAGCTCTGAGGCACTGTCAGATTGCAACAGTCAGTAGGTGCACAGTTATGCAAAAAGGATGGCTCATAGCATGTAGGGGGAGCACTTAGGCTTAAGATGTTAATCTTTGCAAAATGTTAGCTGCTGACTCAGAGGCTGACAGCACCTACACAGTTTCATATTTGACGGCTTTACAATTCCTTCACTGGCACACACACATTTTTTAAAGACCAGAATTATTTTTTCCAGCAAATGTATTGCTCACAAAAATATGCTTATGCTTCACTATGACTTCTTAAGACAGTGATTTTTTATTACACTGTTAATCAAAATATTAATACATGGAGAATTTATATGATTCAGCTACTCAGAACAGTACTGTGATGAATTATAAAATGTGTGGGTGAAAATAGTGAGGAGTGAAAATACTGTGTTTAAATTAATGTATCAGCTATACTGAAGATTACACAGATTATCAAGCATCTACTACCTGGACTGTTATTATTCATGCATGGTGCATCTAGGTTCAAACTGTACCATGACAGTCAGCCTATTGTCGGGAAGAAGTACAACATCCCTGAGAATGTGAATCTTTGGCCATTTTGCCACTGCAGAAAAGGGAACAAGGTCTATACATGCTGTGTTTGGTGACTAGCAGGTAGAGGAGCATCACAGTAGCCCCAGAACTGCTGAACTGTTAAGTGATTTGGATTGGAGGAAACATCTGATATTCATAGAATCATAGAATCACAGAATCATAGAATGGACTGAGTTGAAAAGGACCACAATTATCATCTAGTTTCAATCCCTCTTCTGTGGGCAGGGTCACCAACTTCAACCAGATCAGAACAAATGCTTAGGATTTCATATTAAAAATTACCAAAATGGATTGAAGAGAAACATTTTACAATACATACATGTTCAGGGATGGAAGAGGTAAATTTATTACTCTAAAATTTAAATTTTGACATTATATGACAAATTTATGATCTTACTTATGCAGTAACAATTGAACATCCAGTTTAATCATAATGCCTGAAAGGGTTTTGTGCACTGCAAGCAAGTTCAAATGGAAAAAAGCCAACTGCTGAAACTGCATTTCAACTGGGTCAAGTGCAAGTGACTGGAGATTGCTAGAAAGTATTTCTGTACACAGTTCATTGTTTCCACTGGAAGATGTTCAAAGACTGCACTTTGGGACATTATCTCAACAGGAAGGAAGGAAATGTAGTACCATTCAAAAAGGACTAAGGTCCAGGAAGTTGTTTTTAGTGACTGTTCAACTGTTCAAAACATAAAGTTTGTTTGGTGGCAAGAAAAAAAAAAAAAAAAAAAAGATTTTCTAGTAGCCTTTCTCATCTCTTCATAACAAAACCATAGCAACCCCCAGGCAAAGTATGTGAATGAACGTGCTGCTGAATGCCTGTTTTGTAGGGGAATGGCTGACAGTTTTGGAGCTGTGGCCCTGGCAACAATGATGCCTGGGTGTTTTTCTCTAAGTAGTGGAGTTCTCTCATAGACTTTTGGAGTATAGGAGCAGAAAGAACTATTTATGCTAACTGCTAGCATGTCCCAGGCCTTAGAATCACTCTCAAGCCAATTTAAAATGTGTTTGAGATAGAAAACAACAGCCTGTTAGCATTTGTGGCACTGCTGTGAAAACATGCTTGTGAGAAACAGAATCACCTTGACAATTCTGTACCAGAAAAGTCTGGGACCAAGAAATTACCCTGCTTCACTGTCTTTTGTTACAAAATAACCAAACAACAAATAAATGAAACAAAAATAAAACTAAGACAAACTATAATGAAAAAGACAGATTTATCCTCTACTAGAAATACATCCACACATACAGAACACAGAAAGAGGTAGAGCTGTAAGTTACTCTTTGTCATTGCCATAGAATAAAAATCTGAACATGAAATCGTAAATCAAAATCCTTATTAAAAAATAAATAAATAAAGTGAACAGAGCGAATATCTCTTTAGCATCCAGAAAGAAAGGATTGCAGGAGCCTAACATTTCCTAGCTTTTCCCATTTATTTGGATCCGAAATTAAATTGACAAATGAAGCTGGCTGAAATAAGAGAAAAATTGTTGCCACTGTGAACTATCCTAACTACTGATTCTCAGAGGCTAGTTGCTTATAGTGACCATAGTCTTAGTAACTGACCAGTCTCCAAGATGCTGATCTTTTTTGAAATAGTCTTTTGAGCTGTACAGATTCCATATTTTGAAATCTCCTTATGCTTGGTCGCTTCATTAATGTCAGTTCTCACAGGGACAAGATTCTTCATATATTTTAAGTATTTAAGAAAGTATACAACAAGCTCTTTTATACAATGAAGGTAGCAGTAGATGTGTACTGTTAATTCCTCAATCGTCTTTTTTCTTCTCCATGTATTTCAGATCATGATGACGATTAACTTAGTTACTTATCACTTAAAATAAGAAATGAAGTACAGTGCACAGAATTTTTCTGTAACAAAATTTAGAGATTTTTCTTCTTAATTCTTTGGACATCTCTGAGTAGTTCTAGAGGTGTCTTTACAACATGACTATGACTATGAAAATGCAGTATTTTGCATAGATTAGGACAAATGTGAATGCCTTAAATTTTGATTTGTCCTTTTTTTTGACTTCACAGTCTCCTTTGGCTGTATTTCATTTGTGGTGAGATGTTGATTTTCTAATTCAGCTCTATATGTGATTGGATTTATGTAAAGATACTATAAATTTCAATAAAAATAAAACAAATAAAAAAGGCTATCAAACTTAAACCAGTATTGGTTTTTGTGAGATACTACACTTTAAGTTCAAAGGTCTGGTCAGTACAGAGAGCTTTACTGCCTTTAATGCCTGTGGCTTTGGTGTTCACTGGCCACTGAGAGTCATTTATTGCCTTGTAAACTTGAAGGCAATAACCTTTCTGCTATTATATCCACTATCATATAAAATGGTTCTCCTTTATTCTTTCTTTCTATCTGTGTCTATACCCAGTGTTATAACCATTTGGGTAGAAATTTCTCTTATATCTCATTTTTAGTGTTCCTGCATGGAGTATCTTCTTTTGAATAGAAAACAAATTAGAATTGGAAGCAGAAAATGAGATGAGAATTATTGGACAAAAATGAAATGAAATGAAATAAAATAAAATAAAATAAAATAAATACAATAAAATAATCAGCTAGTTAAGGCTTTTATTATTGGAAAATTACAATAAAATTATCTTTTATAGTAATTTTGTTAACCGAATAGAATGCAATGCATTGTGACATTTGCAGCAATGAACTGTTCAAGCTCTCAAACAGTGGTTATTTTGATTAAAATGAAATGGTATCAAAAAGGGAAATTAGATTACATATTAAATTCAAGTGGCTCAGATTATTTGCAAGTATCTACAGATGTTGCTTTTTTAAAACAAAAACAAAAACAAAAAAGCCTTTTTTTTTTTTTTTTTTTTTTTTTTTACCCCTGCTGGCGATCTGTCTTGACAAGTCCATTTGGGTTACAAGAGCAACAATAAAGGAAGAATTCAGTCCACTAAAGAGAATTATGCTTACTAAATGTGTAGTCAGTGAGCATTTTTTTATTTTTTTCCAAATTACTCCTTTGGAGTGCACTGAAAGGTTTATAAAAGAACAAAGTAGTGACAAATATGTTCTCTTGTCACTTGCCTGGAAAATTGAGTTCTGTTCAGTGTTGTAAAGACAGAACAGAAAGAACACAGTCTGAACAAGAACATCAAGACCATAAAATCTTACTTTGATCTCTTTCTTAAGAACTAACCAGGAGCACCATGACATTCTGTAAGGAGGCTAGATACTTTAAAAGCTCCAGTTGTGCATGGTGATGCCTTTTGCAAACAATAGAAAAGTAATCTCATTTGAAGCTCACAAACACTTTTTCTCTGATACTATACAGTCTGTATCCCCTTTTCTTTGCCGTTGTGCCATATAAAATAGGTCTACTTACAAAATCCTTTTATTTCTCTATTTTTTCAAACCCTATGTGTAAGTACGGAAATTAAGCTCTGAATATATCTCTGATAACCTACAAGCTACCTGTCAGGCCCAAATTTTATTTCTATTATCTAACCATTTCATTCTGAGCTTGTTCTGTACAGTGGTGGACACCCTCTACAGTTTGCAGAAATGAGAAAAGGTCAGAAAGAACAGATCTGTGGGAGCTGGTAGGTAATAAATATATTGACATGCTTAGGAATCGAGCACTGTAGGGGAGACATGAACAGGTTTGTCTGTGGAGAGAAACAAAACAATCTGGCTTTACATTATACAGGCTGCATGATACATCATGATATCTTTCTAAATGTTTCAATTCAGAAAAAGAAAGAAAATGTGAATCAGAGTTGCAATTTTTGAGAACCCTTAATTTATGATATTTCTTAAGACCTTGGAAAATATTTTGAAATACTCTTCTTCAATCCTTTTTTTTCCATACCTATTTAAATACCTTTTTGATCTCTGAACTGTACTCTATCTAAAAGGAATTTCTGTTGAAGATTAGTTGCATACTCAAGTTTCCACAGAAATTTATTGTGTTATGATGTTTTAAAGAATTTGCATGGAAATCAGAAATAAAAGTGATCTGTACTGATGAAGAAATTATATCAAACAAAACAAACTTTTACACTTATCTTTGGTAATCTGCCATTATAGGCAGAATTAATTTGAATGATTGAAGTAGAATCATAAGATATTTAAAGGACTCAAAGTGGAAGAGTCAGACTCATTATCCTTTGACATCTCCAGATGTTTTTTTTCTCACATGACATAAAACAAATTTCCAGACATTTACAGTTGACTCAGAGCTATCCACCATGCAAGAACTTGTATCTCAGATTAGTTTGATCTTCATTATGCCTTTTATCAATTTTTTTAATGTATAACAGAAAGTGAAGAACTGGACTGTTTAGTCAAAGGGCATCAGAAAATATTCCTGGAAAATTCCAACATAATTCCATTAGATCCTTTCTTTGGGCTTCACTGTGGGGTGGAGAAGTCTACGAATAATTACACAAATCTTTACAAAAAGTATTGTCTGCTCAGTTCCTTGGGTCCTGGCTCTTACAATCTGGCAAGGCAGCATGGAGGTCTGACTACAGGAGAACTGACGCTGCATCTCAATGTGAATCTGGTAGATGATTAGCCTGTGTCATCTGCTAAAATCCTGTGTGAGTAGACTGAGACAAAATTATCCTGACATTCAAGGACTCGGAGAATCAAGATGGACACACCATCCACCAGTAAGGAGATACTGAAAGAGCACAGGTTTATGATGTGGGCTACTAGCAATTTAAATAGGCTTCATATTCTTTAGATCAAAGGAGCTACTCTTGGCTTCCAAGCAACCAATAAAGTAGTTTCAAGCCATGAAATGCAATCAGAATAGCTGTGAGTGCCTCATTTCAAAGAATCGTAGAATCATAGAATCACAAGTTCTAGTTCAATCATCCTCTCATTATCATTGCTACCACAAGCCACTAAGCCGTCTCTCGTAGCTCCCCATCCAGACACCTCTTAAGCACTGCCAAATCCACCACATCCCTGGCAGTCATTCCAGTGCCTGACCACTCTCTGAGAGAAAAAGCATTTCCATATGTCTAATCTAAACATCCTCCAGCACAACTTTTGTCCATTTCCTCAGGTCCTGTTTGTTGCCTCGGAGAAGATGCCAACCCCCTCCTTATCACATTCATTTCAGGAAGCTGTAGAGTGCAATGAGGTCTCCCCTGAGCCTCCTCTTTTCCAGACTAAACAATCTGAGCTAAAAAGGACTTCAGGGCACTAATGGATGGCAAGAGGGCCTATAAGAAAGAAAAGGACAGACTCTTCAGTAGGGTCCATTGTGATAGGACCAGGGGAAGGGTTTTCAGATTAAAAGAGGAGAAATTTGTACTAGATATAAGGAAAAAGTGTTTTATGATAAAGGTGGTGAGGAATTGAAATGGGTTGTCCATAGAGGTGTGCCCCTGGAAACATTCAAGGTCTGGCTGGACCAGGCTCTGAGCAACCTGATCTAGCTGTAGCTGTCCCTATTCACTGAATGAAGGTTTGATTAAATGACCCTTAAATGTCTCTTCCAACTCAAATAAATCTATGGTTCCATGAAAATGAATCATCTTTAGGGTTCTGTAGGTCTAGGAGTAAAATATTTCAGAAGTAAAATGTTTGCATGGCAATAGAAAGTTCATGGTTTGTTATAGCAAATGCTCCAAGGAAAGTAATTTCTACTCATAAAATTAACTGACTCATTCTCTATCTCATGCAGTCAGAAATGGAAAAAATAGCTATAGAGTATAATTTTTTTCCTTTATAAAGAACCAGAATAAGCATCAAAGATGTTGAAGAACTAGTTGGAGTTACAAAACAGAGCTTCTAATTTCCAAGAAATGTCAAAATTTGGGATTTGGATTTGAACCACTGTGAATTAGTTAGTAATGCTAGAAGACCAAATCATTAAAAAATCGTGGGGAATTAAATAAATAAATGAAGAAAAGAAGAGCTGAACAGCACCTGTAGCTACTCTTAGAAACTGACTTTTATATTACCTTAGCTATATATATGAGCAACTAAATGTACAAGAATAGTAATGTTACCAATCAGCTTCTGGGACTCCTCAGGCACCTGGCTCTAGGGCAGCAACTAAGAAACCTGCAATTCTCAGGGAAGCCCTTCTGGAGTTCAGACCTTAGATTTGTTGAAAGCTAATCAAATCTGTTATGTTTTAGACAAAAAAAGATGGGTCTCACATATCAGTGTTTTTCAAAGAAACTTCATTTAATGACATTTTATGTCATTAAATCAATCAACTCTATTGCCAAAAGCAGTACTTTGTTTTTCTTCTTTTGCATCCCTTCTACTTCTGCTCTTCTTGAATTCTCTGTCCTCCTTTATTTTATTGCTTTTTCCAGTCTTCCCTTCTTTTTGTGCTTTTTGAATCTATTTAAATTTTTTTTTTTGTATTTCCCCAGTCCCCAACCAAATCTATTTTTACAACGCAATCCTTCTATCTCCTAATGTGAGACAGCAGTCTTGTAGCTGACAAGCAATCTCTTGTTTTTGTTGCTTAGACAGAAGACGCTGGTCAGTGCCCTGAACTCATTTGATTCTTGATTCTTCAACCAGAATGGTAACAATTTTCAATTAAAATGTCTCTACTATTTATTTTGTAATTGAAGTTCTGGTTGATAAGATCTTTTCCAAAGAACTGTCTCAAGAGAAACTAGCTCTAACTTCACAGTTCAAATATGCAAAATACATTTCCAGAGAATACCAGCAGTTTTTAGAGCAGTTTCCTAATATTTAGAAGCTTAATGGTATAAAGTCAAAGAAAGGAATGGGAGCAATAATAAATTCAGATTATGCAGTTTTCCTAAATAGAAACAAAGAAAGAATATCAGGAATATGATTTTGTTTCTAATATTAAAACATCTTTGCATGTTGTGTAATTGTCAATAAAATGGCTAGGTGCAATATTACTGCAAAATAAACATTGTCATTAAGATATATTAGAAATCCTTTAGAACATTTTCTAAAGATTTTCTACATTATTACTCTCTTGGAATGGAGAAAAATCAAATAGACACATGCATGAGGACATTGGTGTCCTTTTGTGCAGAAAGTTTCCCACAAATCATTTTAGATTTCTGGTATGCTTCTTGATTTTAAAAATACTATATTCAGCCATTCTTAACACTTTTGTCCTCTCCCCAAGAAATGACTTGATTCAGGACATTACTTTTACTACTGATATGGTTAGGTGAAGTGAACTGCACAGATACATGTGTTAGGTACATTCTTCTTATTTACCACATTTTCCATTGATCTGAGAAAAGGAAAATCTCAGTTTTGCAGGGAGTTGTAGTTGCAGTGTGTTTGAAACAGTTATATAAAGCTAGGAGTTTTCTAGTTGACAACAAGCCAGGCCAGAATACACACCATAAGAGAAAGTACTGTATGACAAGTGCTCATGCAGAGCAGAATTAGAAAACTAAGATGACTCATTTGTAGCAAGTTTTCCTGTCTTCTTTGCACCGGGACTGTGGTGATAATGTGCGTTATAGTTTTCCAACAGGAAGAAGGTTTAAAACAAGACTGCAGGTTAGTTAATTAAAATAGTCCTTCATAGACTTTGGAGTTATGAAATCACTATATACAAGTGGTTAATATTTCACTTAAAATAAAATAACTATGAAAATCAAAAGAAGAATCCCTTTCTCCACTGCATGATAGAAAATTTATAACCTTTCCTTGTATTACTCATCTATTTTACTTTTTACTCAATTAGTTTAATATAAGTTCTGTTCTGAGAGAAAAAAAAGAAAAAAAAAAAAAAGAACAAAAAAGCCCAATAACAACAACGACAACAAAAACAAATGAAACAGACTTAAAAAGCAAACTCAGATCTTTAGTCCCAATTTAAAATTATTTTACTTGGTAATGGTACTAGGACTGTACTGGGTTCTGTTCAAGAAAACAATACCACAGTGCACAGGACAAGATCATATAATCATCATAAAATAATAAAAAGGCTTGGGTTGAAAGGGTGCACTCAGTACTACTGTTGATGAAGACATTATAAAATCACAGAAACACAGAATCAGAGTGGTTTAGGTTGCAAAAGACCTTAAAGATTGAGCCAGCTCAGGCTGCCCAGGGCCTGACATAGAACATTCCCAGTAATGGAGTTTTCCTGGGCAGCTGTGCTTGTGTGCCACCACCCTCTAAGCAAAGAATTTATCTCTGATCTGACTTAAATCCCGTCTTTTAGTTTAAAGCCATTCATTCCTGCTCTATCACTATCAGATCAATCTCCCTCCTGTTTATATGGTGGTAGTTAGGAATATCTCCTTTTGAATCAATCAGCAGTTCTGCAAGATGCAACAGAAGAGAATCTGATCATTTCTGCCTATGGTGCAATTGCTGATGAGCTTATTACAGTGGATCTAGATGATGAACTGTCAGAAGGTTATACAGACAATTGTCCCCTGCATTTCTAATTACTTGTGGTGTCTGGCTAGAAGAGCTTGGAACAAATATGACAGAACTCTTTCCACAGTAAATGGAATCATCCCTGTCAGAATTTATCTTACTGGATTGATTTCCCTAGTTGATATATTAAAAAATGTACCTCTACAAGAATAATAGGAATTATTTGTAAACCAGTGTAATTTGCTGTTTAATGGATTTTAGTGTACAGCAGATTTCAAAAAGCTATTGGCTAGCTGTTCTGCTAGTGTCAAAGGAAACAAAGTTATACTAATTTACATGGACTGCCTGTATTTTAATTGATTTCTCATAATTTACTGTTGCTGTTATTGATTGTTGATACAAATGTGATTATTTTTTAGATATTTTGACATTATTCAATGCATTGTTTGACATAACATGCTGGCATAGTTTATCTGGGCAACATCCCAACAAGTTATTCTCAGAAAATGACAGATAGAATGTTATTAATTCTGCAAGAGAGGATTTTTATAAGATATGCTCAGTTGGTAAGATCATTGCAAAATAGTCAAATAGAAATAGACTGTATATAATATGAAAAAACATCTTTCTGAACTTCACAAAACAAAAAGGAAAAAAAAGTGAGCAAATCTTAAAAAAGATGCTTACAAAGATCTTACATCTTACAAAGATGCTCTACTGCACCCATAGTATTAGAGAAGTAATGATGAAGACGCTGTATATTGTGCAAGCATTTACAGAACCTTTTCTATTGCCCTGTTTTCTTCTACAGCTACATTCTAAATAAGAATTGTTTGACAGTATCTTAGACTAGAACTTGCTAAAATTATATCTGAAGACCAAAGGGGATGTCTGACAGCTTTTGGCATGCAGAAAAACAACACAGAATGTAACCCATGATGTATTTGTGTTGTATAAGCAGCCTTATAATTGGCTGGCAGTGCAGAATTGCTGCATAAGACCACTCATTAACTGCCCTGATGAGCTTAATATAGAAGTATAAAAGGAGATCTGGTCTTTACTAACTTCCTGTCTTGGAACTGAACCATCAGATACTATATTCACCCACAAATGCAACTACACAGTAGCATCATTGCTATATAATATTGGACTGAAGTTCTATGTTCTAAGTTCAATCAGAACAGGTGCTTCTTTTGTATTAAGAAGTAATGTATTTTTTTAGTTTTTGTTTTTTTTGTTTTTTATTTTATTTTATTTTATTTTTTTATTATTAGTTTAGTGCTTTCAAAAAGAAATGCTTTACAAAGTTATCTGGATATTCACACAGCTGGTCAGCATAAGACACAGCTGAATGGGAAATCTCTAGAAATATGAAAAGTATCTGGAAGAGATAGAATATGTAATTTTTTGCAGTTGCTCCTTTTCAGAGATCTATGACCTTTCAGCTCAAACTGAAAATCTGATACACACGTATATTTTTCTTCTAGCATACCCTATTAAAAACTTGATTAAAATCACTTTATTTCACATAGGCCATGTTAAAGTCAGTATAACCTTCAGTCCTAACCCAGAGTAGATGGAAATCACAGATGAAGAAAAAGAGAATTTTTCTTTTTTGTTAAAGAATATTTGAGCTGTTCATGCTATCATTTTATCCTTTTGTAACATAGAAGCCCATCAAGTATGTCACATGTATTTTATTACAGTGGAGTGTATTTTCCTTGTTTAAACTACATTTTACATCTCATAGTTTAGGGGTTTTATATAAAACTCACTTGTCATACTCCCTATTCATAAATTCATTACACAAAGGAGGCTAAGCATATTGCAATATATTTTTTGTTTAACTTTAAGTCTACATAGAGGATGAATATAAAAAAAAAAATAAAAAAAAAAAATTAGGACATTTCTGCTTAGCCCGATGTTTAGAATTTCTTTTATGTTCTCCAGTCCATTGGATGGAATATTCTTGTAGAAAATGCCTTATAAAAGGACTCACTCTGCTTATTAATCAGGAATTAGACTTACTGTAAGTACCCTGTCCATGGCAAGGAGGTCTGAAACAGGTGATCTTTTTGTAAGCTATTCTATGATTCTGATTCTATCACATGATTTAATGTGGAGAAAAAGGAAATTATGATGGGTTTTGCTTCAGCGGGTAGTTGACTACATTTCAACAAATTTAGTTGACTACACTGAATATCCTGACAAGAAATTTTACACCAAATATGAGATTTACGATTTGCTTCAGCTACAATGCAAATATAAATATATATATAATATATATATATATATAAATATATAAATATATATATATATATATTGCGGAATTAACTAATAATATTTTTATATAAACTACCATATATCAAAATATACTTTATTATTGCAGTTGAAAACTAGCTAAGCAGCTTTTTTACATTTAAAGTTTTATTTTTGGCTAAAGTATGTTTACATTAAAAAAAAAAAAAAAAAGAAAGAAAAAAAAAGATTCCTCAGTTAGAAAAACAGATTTATTGTTGTATCTTGGGAAATATAGTACTCTTTCCATGAAATCAAACAAAAACATTATGAAGTTTAAAGTAGGGTCAGTTTAGAGACTGGGATACATTTCATTATTTTTATTCCAAAGGCAGCAAAAAATATTTATGAAGTCATCGCATACAGTGATAGGAATCTCAGTTCTGAAATGACTGCTATTAATTATAACCAAAATATTATAATGTTGCACACCCTACCTCTGCAAGCTCCTGCTTTCACTTTCTCTTTATTATTCCCATGTTCACTTCTCTCTGTCATTTGTCAAATTAAGAACTGCACTGAAAAGAATAATTATGCTATAACAGATCCAATTGGTATCTAACCTGTAACTTGGCTCCTGCAATATCTAGCAAAGAATACTACATAAATTCTTGCATAAAAGATGGTTAGCAACCTACTTAATCCACTTGAATACCTAAAAATCTATGAGGCTGAATGGGATCCACCCAAAGATATCAAAGGATTTTGCAGAAGTGCTTGCCAAATCATTTTCAATAATTTACCAGCAGTCCTGGTTAAGCAGAGGTCCCAGTTAAGTGGTAACTGGTGAATGCAATGTCCATCAACAAGAAGGTCATGAATGAGGATCAGGGGAATTACTGGCCTGTTAGTACTGGTAGTTACTGACCTCAGTGCTGGGGAAGGTCATGAGGCAGATAATCCTGAATGTTATTTCATGGCACATACAGGACAAGCGGGTGAACAGACCCAGGTCAGCATGGGTTTATAAAAGGCAGGACCTGCCTGATTAACCTGATCTCCTCCTATGACAAAATAACCCACTCAAAGGACAAGGGAAAGTCTGTAGATTTTGATTGCTTAAAATTTTGCATGGTATTCAATACCGTTTTATGCAACCTTCTCCTGGAGAAACAGGCTGCTCTTAGCTTAGATGGATGTAGTACTGTTCACTGGTTAAAAAAATGGCTAAATTGCCAAGCCATACAAATTAATGTGAAAGGTGTTAAATCCAGTTCGCAACCAGTCACAAGTAGTCTTCCCAGGAGCAGAGGGGTGATCGTCTACTTGTATTCAGCTCTGGTTATAGCATGCCTCAAGTACTGTGTTCAGCTTTGTACCCCTCACTACAAGAAGGATTCTGGATTGCTCTAGTGTGTACAGAGAAGAGAAATGAAGCTGGCAAAGGAACTACAAAACAAGCCTTATGAGGAGAGGTTGAGTGAACTTATTTGGAACTGTTGGAGCTGGTCCAGAGGAGGATTGGAGTACCTCTCCTATGAAGAAAGTTTGAGGGAGTTGGGTTTTTTCAGCTTGAAGAAGAGAAGGATCTGGGGAGACCTCTTTATGACTAAAAAAGATTGCAGTGAGGCGGGTATTCTTCTCTTAGGCACAAGAGGTAGGATGTGAAACAATGGCCTTGTTATGCCAAGGGAAACTTATACTGGAAATCAGGAACAATTTCCTTATGGTGTCAAACATTGGAATGGGCTGCCCAGGGAGGTGGTGAATCACCATCCTGAAGATATTTAAGAAATGTGTGGATGAGTTTCTCAAGTATATGGTTTAACAGCAGACTTGTAACCTTAGGTGGATGTCAGGGGAGAGTGCATTACAGAAGGAGTGGTGAGGTACTGGAACAGGTTGCTGTAAGAGGCCATGCCTTTTACATTACTGTCTCAAAGTCTGCTGAAATGGACAAGTTCAGGGAAGCCTGGCCAAGGTTCCAGAACTCCCTTTGTCTGAGACACACAGAAGGACAAGTCCAGGCAAGTCTTAACCACGGTTCCAGACCCCCTTTGTTTAAGGGTGACGTGACAGATGACAGACAGATGGACAAGTCCGGGAGCTACGAAAGGGAGATAAGATACAGATGAATGGCCCTTAAGTGGTCTTTTGTGTGGGCCTATCTCAAGGAAGAGGGCCATCTCCGAGGTATTCACAGGACTCTGACCCAAGCCTTCCAGAAATGTCCCGAAGGCTGGGAAGAAGAAGGATAAATAGAGCATGGACAAACCATGGATTTTTTAGAGGTTTTCTGACATCAGATGCCTCTCTTCATGAACAAGGAGGTTGTCTGACATCAGATGCCTCACTACGTGAACGCCTGCATGCTGAAGAAGATGCATGCATGAAGAACTTTGAGGCATCTGGCTTCAGATTCCTCCAACGTCGCCCTACGACGGACACCGGATTCACCTGGGCTTGCTGCTCGAGACTCTGCTCCGTGAGACCTCGCTTCCCGAGACTCTGCTCCGTGAGACCTCGCTTCCTCCCGAGTCCTTGCTGCCCTTTCTACCTCCCGCTCTGCGCTGCACCGATCTGCTGCTTGCGGCCTGACCCTCTGCTGCGGCTCTCCCCTGCGCTTGTTCCTCCTGGACCAACGAAACGACGTGCAACAGGACGCTGCTGCATTCAGGAGGTGACTTTCCCCGCTTTCCGTAATTCTTGCCTTTTCCACCTTTCCTATCGCCCACTTTCCCTTCCCCATCACCCTAATTTTGGTATCCGCTGCTCTCCCTTCCCCATCCCCTCAGCCGTCTATTATTCCCAATAAACTGGTCGGATCAACATTTGAATGCTTCTCTTCTTAATCTCACGCCGAGCATAATTTATCAAAAGAACCTTGCCTCACTCCTTAATTGGAGCGAGACAGTTGCCCAGAGAGGCTGTGGATTCTCTGTCCCTGGAGGTGTTCAAGACCAGGTTGTATGGGGCACTGGGGAACCTAGTTGAGTACCAGACCTGGAGGTTGTTGGCCCTGTCTGAGGCAGGGGGGTTGGATCCTGATAATCCTTGGGATCCCTTCCAACCCAAGCTATTCTATGATTCTATAATGACTGAATCTGATAATCTCAAAGGTCTTCTCCAAACAAAATTAATCTGATTTCATGATCCTAAGCTATGGCTCACATACGTTTAGAGCCAGAATTGGTTTGAGCCCCAGTAATTTTTCTCTCTGTTGAATTTATCTAATAATCTTCTGGATCCATGAAAACCCTAAACAAATATTTCCACAATTCAATTTAATTCAGTGTCCTGCTCTGCCATAAGGCATGCCATTTGTTCTGTCAGCTAAATTCTTCCATATTCTAGCAAAACAAGATAGGAGTTCAGTGAAAGAAATGTGAATGGAAGGTAAAATGATTCTTACCGTACACTGATGGAAACGAGCAACTGGGTGTAACCCCTCAACCAAGTGTGGTGTTTCAAACTTGTTATTGTTGATCACTTATTAAATTAACTTGATGCACTTTAGATCTTTCCCACTTTATACGGCACCTTTAATAGAATAATACCACAGACTATTTGTGAAAGTATGCAGGAATAACCAAAGTTTTCTTAATTTAGGAAAAAGTAATTAACAACCAAAAACCTGTAGCAGAACTAAGTTGTTTAACATTCATTATTTCTGTCTGATTTCTGTTATCCTCTATTCTAAACCTGTATGTTAAACAGCATACTGAAAGAACATGTGACTCAATTTCTCAACTAAGTAATATGAATAATTAAGCACAAGTAAATAATTAAACATTTAGTAAAGAAAAACTGTCCCAGTAAAACTTGTCAAAGGACACAGAAGTATGTTAAAGAATCTGACTCAAAGCAGTCATACTATTTTGTGCAATGAAAAATAACTTATTATGATATGATTTTTTTTTTTCCAAAATCACCATTATATTTGTTTCTCATTTTTGCCTACTGATTTCTTCTAATTCTTATTTACAATACACTTGACACTCAGTATCTCTTTTAGAACATATAATTGCCATTTTTTTCTTCAGAGGCCTGTATATTACTGAGCAGACAATTGAAGAATCTCTCATTTTCTTGTTTTGGAAAAAAATAGATTAAGGTTTTTAATCTAATCTTAAAATCCTGTTGGTTTTGTTTGTTTGTTTTCCTTTTTTTTTTTTTTTTTTTTTTTTTTAACACAACAAAATGTACATTACAAGAAGCTGAACACAGAAAATCACTTGTCATAACTTCATTGCCACTAGACCCCAGAGAATTAATACCTTAAAGTCAATAACTGAGTCTTCTAATTAAAAGCATAAAGCACCATCATGACAGTGTATGGGAGAACCTTTGTAAAGAACTCTCGCACTCAGTGGTGTGATCCTGATATGGCTAATTTCATTGTGGCTTGCCTTTATGTGCTTATGTAAATAGCACTGGCTTCTGAAGAAGTGCTTTCAGGCTGTTTTTGTCAATAGGAAAGTCATTTTCCCAAGGGCTTTTTTGTTTTTTTTTTAAATACCAGCTGGTGGGAGTTTTGCATTGTAAACCTTCATTGTCAGTGGCAAAGATCGAAAAAAATAACTAAGGAAAAGTACCTGAGTTTTTAAATTTATTTATTTTAATAGAGTCTTATTGCCATTGCCCACCTTTCTCCCAAATTGAACCCTTAGGTGCCTAAAGCAGATTGCATTTATCTTTTGCAAGTATGTATAAAAATAAAGTCCTATCTCTGAATCTTTTTGCAGTATGTAGTACCCTATTCATTGCCATTTTGTAAATGTCTTCAATTGAAAATGTGACGTTCAAGCATTGCTATTTACAATTTTACCTCTTCTAAATCCCCAGTGTTTAATACAAGCAGATTCTGTTTTTAGTAGTTACAAAACTGATAAGGAGAAAGCATGCAAGTAAATTCACACACTTCTCCTGCTTCAGAAGCAAATGCTAAAATGGAATGAAATGTACACTTAAGAGAAGATTAGTGTTAGTAAGTTAGAAAAGAAAGAGTAGTTACATATGATAATTTCTGAGTTATTATGAAATATAAAAAACTACTTGAGTTGCAAAAATAAAGATATTTCTCAGTCTGTTTACTAGAGAACTAAAGAAAAAATATTAAAATATTTTAATTACATATTTCTTTTTTTTCAAACTCTCATTCATTATATGCCAGCTGTATTTCTGCCATACTACATTCTTCATGCACTTCAAACATGGTGACAAAAGCATATTATGTAGATGTCAATGTGGATTTCCTCCTCACAAGACTTTTAGTCATGGTATACCAAAACTAAGTCTTTGCTGTTTAAAACATACTAAGAAAGAAAAATAGCCTAAATGTAAAATGTTATGATCTTTGAACATACATAGCTTTAAGGCTATATTATTAAATCTAAGGAAAATGAGAATGATAGTACAAAGGTTATATGGTATGACTCCAGTGTTCATGCATGGGAAGAATGACAGAAAGATCGTATAGTTTATATATATATAGTTACATAGTTATGTATATGTAGTTATATATATATCTATATATAGTTATCATATAGTAATCAATTACAAAAAGAAAGCATGATCAGAGATAAGGTTGTCAATTTTTCTATCATGTTTTTATACATTTTTCCCCCTGTTCTGCATTCTACTGTGCACAAGGATTTAAGGATTATATTCTGTAGAACTGTTTATTGTAAGACAAAAGAGACTTGCTTTTCACATTGCATTGGTTTCACACTTCACCCTGGTGTCTGTAAAGCTACTTTAGAATTAACTTCAAAATAGTCATTTTACTAAGAAAAGGGAAAAAGTAGCAAAATTAATTCCCACTGAACAGAGCCAAGTATTTGCTTGAGGTAAGTTGGCATCACTTCATCAAAATGGCATTATGTCAGCTGCACCTTGTTCATGATCAACCTAGAAACAGTATGAACCTGCATATATTTACAACATAAATATTTGCATTTGCTGCTCTAATTATTCAGTGGCAGACTTTAAATGGCTTGTCAAAAGGAGAGGAAAGAGTAGATGAAGTATATTATCTATTTAAATTAGTAGGAATATTTGTGAATATGAGGGTTTTCATGACCCATGTGGATACATGGTTCTATTGTGTTTTTTAATTTTCATTTATATTTGACCATCAACTTTGCTTTATTTTAGTTTATGGTGTAGATAATAGACAGATATATAATTATACATTATATATCTAAAATAAATATAAATATATAAATATAAATATAGACTTTATATATACATATATAGAGAGAAGAGACTTTGGGACTGAGAAGTACTAATCATATTTTCATGCTGCTAAGCACAGAAGAGCAACAAGAAAACTCGATGTAACACTGAAGTCAGATTTCCACCTAAATACTTTTCTATAGCAGTCTACCTAGACTTTTTCAGATATTTAGAATGCTCACACTTAAGCAGCAAAACAAAATACATAAACCAAAACTGTTTTCTAATCTATAAGGGACAGGTTCCTGAGTAAGTTTTATTCCAAGTACTTTTCATGTAAAAAATACTGAATCAGAAGAAAAAATTGTGATATGCTATTCTTTGACTTCATAAAGAAATAATCCCGAATAATTTCTCAAAAGGAACTACAGAACATGTTCTTGATTTTTATGAAGTATTACCCACAATTTATTTTTATCTTGTAGTAAACCAACAGCTGACACACAGAGAAAGACCTTAGTTAATTATGCCTTGTCCTCTATTTGGAAAAAGAAAATGCAATATTTTTAGGAACCTTCAAAGAGTGTGCATTTGTTTCTCCTTGTACTTGAACATTCTTGGTCGAACTTTCAAAAGAGATTAGGGAATTGGATACAAATGAAAACAAATATTGGTTCACTTTTATTTGCTTTGTAGGTTTCAAAATTTCAAAATAAATGTTTTCTACATTTTCTTTGAAACCACAAGATCAGTTTTATAAATAAATGCTGATCTTTTTTATTAGTCATAAGAGCTCAGTGATAATAGTAATGCACGAATCCTTTAGTCACTGATAAGTCATTTACACTCTGCTGAATTATTGATATGTACTTTATTCAAAAAAAAAAAAAAAAAAAGCTTAAGAACACAATCTGTTCTAGTTTAAGCAAAGAGGAAAGCATGATAATATGTTTGTGATTTTTTTTTTTCCACTGCTTTAAAGAATAGCAGATGACTAAATGTTTAACAAATTATAAAGCCTGACGTGAAAGAAATATTGTTTTGTTTCATCAGCGGTATGGAATCAAGGAGGCACTTGGAACATCACCAAGAACGGGATTCTTACTTACAAAATAATTAACAAATTTGTCTTCTATCAGTTTAGAATCTCTTTGTTTTCTGTAAATTTTATTACATTACAATAAAAAATACAAGTTACTAGCAAAATATTGAAAGATAGTTTATTGGTTTCTGAACCTTGTAACACTGTATTTAGTGATAAGGACATGTGAACTTAAATTGTGGGTGGTAATACTAGATCAGTTCATGATATGTAAAGTCAAGGAATTTAAACAACCACATTTTACTTTTGTGTTTGGTCTCTGAGGAGATATGAAAAGGAAGGTGGAGGAAAATTTCACATAACTTATGGGAGATAGAAAAAATGAACAATTTCATGTTAAAGAGTATTACATTAAAAATACAATTTAAGCATTCTTTCCTAGTACAAGTTAATAATCCTGTCACTGGTTGAAAACAAAAGCCAAGGTGTTTATAGTAATGAGCTCCTAGGTCAAAGACCTTGAAATTTTTTATCTTTAGTTATCAGAGATTGTGAATTAGAAAGCATAACTCCCACATCATAATCTTTTTTCTGACGCTTTTCATTAAACAGTAACAATTAATTAACTATGAGGAAAAAATGTTGAAAAAAAAAAAACAAAACAGGCTGTTAATAACTTCTAAGAGAACAGTTTAAAATACATATTTAATTAGCCTGGACCTTCTTTGCTCTTATTCACACTGCTTATCTTTCTCTGGTTTGACCTCAGACTACTCTTACTATTTTGACTTTTTCCTACTACTTTGTCTACACTGCATTATTTATTTGGGAATCAAAGGGAAAGAGTAGAATTTTGCAAACTATGAAAATATAAATTAATAAAAATGATAAAGGAAGTAAAAAAAACCCGTAGAAAATGAAAAAAAAAACTACTTGGATTACTTCTAACAGTTTGAACATAGCTGTCAACCACATATAAAAACTTAAATATGAATTTAGTTTAACATAAACATACAGGGCCTATTTTTCAATCATGGATATATAACACACAGTGAGGTCTATGTGGTAAATAAGCTATTTCTCACATTCTCAAAGATTAGGGTGACCTTGTAATGGATTTACATCCCTAGTTTTAGTTAGGGAATGAAAACTTAAAACTAAAAAGTCAAAAGTGAGATACACAGATATCTGTAGCCAGCCTATAACAGAGCACAGGGGAAAAAATAAAAATAAAAATAAAAAAAAAAATGGAAACTATTAATCATACATATGTAATATTACAGTGGCCCAATATGTTAATTTAATCAGATTGTACTGTAACTAATTGTCAGAGTTTACCCTCATGCAGATTGTTAGCTATTATTCAGTAAACATGAAAATTACCACCTTTGGGAGAAAAAAAAAATAAAAAAATAAAAAAAATAAAAAAAAGGAAGAAAAGGAAAGACCGACTTAATAAAATGGGCTTAACGATGGCAGATATCTTCTGAACACTATTCTCTTGACTTCAAAGTTGCTGCTACTGTGTACAGTACTTTGAGCTGTGGAAATTTTGTTACGAAGTCTTCTATCATAATGATATAAGTTCTTGTGCTTTCAGAGTGTGATCAAATTGTTTCAACTTGTTTTCCATGTCTTTTTAAGTCTAGTCAGCTATTGGAGAAAAGTATAGTGCACTATACTAAGGGATAACTGGGGAGGGATCTCAGCCATTTCATTTAGCCATTTAGTTTTCCCCAAATGCTTTCTGAAAAACAAATTTCAAACTGAATCTAGCCAACACATACATCTGAGATTTTAAATTAAACTGTTTTCTACTTTAGAAACCCCTTTTTTGTACATTATCTACTGGGAGGGTACTTAGCTTTCCTCAACTCGGGTCACTCTTAGTATGAAAATTTATGCCATTGGGCTTTATATAATATTAAGTACTAGTGTTGTTGAACTTCACTGTGTCTGAATGAGGGGGGGAGGGGAAGGAAAAAGAAAAAAATCACACATTCTAAGCATCTCTGTGCCTAAGGAATGTATTTTAGACTATAAAACAACATGCACCAGCAGCTTTCACAGTCCTGTCACATTGTTTTTATGCTGAGCATGGTCATGTACTTATAGGTTCCATCTATAAACTGAAGCGAAATCTAAGATTTAGAGGTGCTAAGTTCATTTATTTTAATGAAACATCCATTGACTTTCAACGGTTGGACTGGATGATCTTTTAGGTCTTTTCCGACCTTGGTGATTCTACTATTCTATGACTTTTGTTTTAACTATGTCACAAGTTACCTAGATTTACCTGTGCCTGTGACAGGGGGCAGCCACCCCGTAGGGCCCCCAGCCTGAAAGGGAAGGGAAAAGGGGAATGGGAAAAGAGAACAGCAGCGACAGTAATCTAAGGAGGAAGACTTATTTTACTAAATATGATATCGGAATGCAAGATAACACAATATAATACAATATGATTGAGGCCAATAAATCGAACAAAACAGAGAGAGAGTCCCTGAAAACTGAGAGGCCTACTGTGAACTCTAGGCGACATGGTGGGAATGCTTCCCACTCTCCGAGAGTCCGAGAGAAAGGGAGCTCCAGCCTGGAAGCAAGATTATATATGTCCTCCTCCCATGACTTATCTCTGACCGCGAAGTCCTCTGGGATACGTAGTTTTCTTCTGAGAGCTGAGTATTCGGGATGTTGTTATTCCGCGGAACTGGAGTATGAACCTTTTAATGATCCATACTGCACATGATGTTATGATGTGGAATATTGACAGCAATATTACAAAACTATGACATGATATTTTAAATTATTAATCTTTTCCTTTCTTGTCACACTAATTATAACTTCTCAGTGCCCTTCACCTTTGACTGTTGCTGGCAGGTCTGACCAGATGCTCTCCTGTTAATTTAATTTAATTATTTTTTTGTCCTATTGACAGTTTTGTCATAAAAAAGGAATTACAACATTTTTGTGAACATTTCTAATCATACTCTTTGATTATAACTTCACTGATCTTGGGGAAAGGGGAGAGTAAGGGATTTTAACTGAGCTTTGTTGAAGTAAAAAAGAAAAATTCTTTGTGATGTGTGGACTGTTGGAATATCAGCACCAAATATGTAAGCATCTGAAACATGAGAGACAAATACTTGTGCTGTTGATTTGCTTCCAATTTTTATTATCTTTCTATGTGTATTTTTATTCCCATCAGGAATGAGCTGCTTCACTAACTCTATAATTCAAAGAATAACTGCATCACAGAAGCACCACAGCAAAGATGCTGGGCAAATCCAGGAGTGTGTGCGATACTTAATTTAGCTGTTGGCAAAAGTATCAGCTGAATTAATAATATTGAAAGCCATGCCAACAGAATTATTTATCAAGGGATTGCCCTTGCAAACTGTAGCTATTTATGTGAAAACTCAAAGAAGCAGTTCCATTGATTCTATTCAGTACCAAGTGAGAATGACAGGAATTTAATCCAATCTTCACTTATCACTTTCTAAGGAATGAGTTACTCCTGTTTACACGGATCAAGGCTACAGTTTCTCCCTTTTATTCTATAAGGTTCAAAGGCATGAAACTAACAACATAATACAGAAAAATTACATTAATTTCATAATTTACTTAAATATTCACTCCTTTAAATTTACTTCAGCAAACAGATATAGAGATGGAGATATGTATATACCAGCTTTACTACTGTAAACACAGAAATATAATTATCTTGAAGTAAATCCTATGTGTCTTGCACTGGGTTTGGAAAAGAGTCATATTTAACTTGCCTTCTTACAATTTTACATATGTAAATATATTTAAATTCATCCATTCTTTTTTTTTTTTCTTATATGTATTCTAAATCTTCTTGTTTTACTTTGAAACCATTTCCCCTTGTCCTACCCTTGTCATCAGCATTCAGGTTTCTCAGATGGTCAGAAACCCAGTCTTTGCCTACAGTGGCTGGGACATTGTTCCCCCAGTTCCCACCTTTCAAGCCATTCACTCAAGAGATGTGTGAAAAGCAGTTGCCAGTGAATACTGAGGCAAAAAAACAAAACAACAACAACAACAAAAAACAAACAAACAAACAAAAAAACATCGAGTACATCAACCTTCTCCTTTCATGAGTGACTGTATTTGTTTTCAACAAAACATTCATCCACTACTATACTATATTGGCAGAAATTTCTCTACACAGAACTCTAAGTTCCCAAGAGTATACCTGGAGGATATAACAAGAGTCAGACAAAATTTTTCAGTTGTAGATGCACGCTTTTTCCAAAACACTTCTTAAATTTCACTTAGTGGACTGTCTTTCCAAATCTTCTCTAATCACTAGTGTTTAAGTACCACCATGCATATTCTTAATCAAGTCCTAACAATTAGCTCTATACAGCAATAAAAGTCATTTGGATATAAAATAGCGTCAGCTTGCATGCTCGCATGAAATACAATAAAAATAGTACATAAAAGAAAAAAAATAAACAATCAATTTTATACATGAAAGAAAAAAAATTAAACAACAAAAACAGTTAAAAAATGATATTTTTCACCAAATTGGATAAAAAATTTGGTAGCAGTTTTATCAAGCCTTAAGTTGTTAAATGATTTACCACAAGGAAACAGGAGAATTCTTACCTTCTGAAGAAAGTGGTATTTCCACAGAGACACAAGCAATGCTCATAGTCCATAGAGTGATAAAACCGCTTTCTGAAAGGTCTGGTGATCAAGAATTCTTCAGAGTAGAGAGAGAGGGACACTCTAGAGAACTGAATATAATAAAATGTCTGCAATCTTCATCTTCTTTAAAATGATGTACTAACACTACACACAGCAATTAAATCCACACTCTTGTAGCTCTCAGCTTTGATATTTAGATAATATAATCCGATCAGCACCTCTTCTGTCTAATAGAACGCATAGCAAGAGAAAGTATTTTGGTTTTGTTTAGGTGCCTTTATAATCTTTGGAAATTAAGTGTGTCGATTTAGAATTAGCAAAAATATACTTTCTTCTTACTTTTCACTTGTTAGTATTAAATTAGTTTATCAAAGCAATTAACAAACTGCAACACATTCTACCCCTTTAGAAGCAGTAGACTTAGCAGACATCACACTAATACAGCTCTCTTGTGCATACAGAATATAGCAAGGTGCTTCTACCATACACTGTATACAAAGTTTTATGCATTGGTATTAAGAAGAGCTATATTGAACAATCACAGATTATTGAATATTTCATCTTAAAATGAATTTCAGAAAGTTATTTGGTTTAATCCTTTATTTTTCAAGCAAGACCAACTGTATTAAGCTGTCCAGAGTCTGCCCAGTTCAGTTTTCAGTTTCTGAAAGGAAATAGATACCACAGAATCTCTGTGCTTTTGTTCCTAACCTTGACCATTCTCATGCTAAAATTATCATTCCTCATCTACTGTTAGAATTCTGTGTTCCAACTTGATTCTCTTGCCTCTTGCCCTATTAGCAGACACACCTTCCAAGACCCACACCTTTCTTTTCTTTATTTCTTTCTCTTTCTTTTCTTTCTTTTATTTCTTTCTCTTTTCTTCTCTCTCTCTTTTTTTTTTTTTTTTTTTTTTTTTCCAAGAGGTTGACAGCACATGGAGCAACATACAATAATGAGAAAGAGGAATGAATTATTCCTTTTCAAAATAGTTATTTTTAACAGTAGTATTTTCTGTGACTTGGGCCCAAAAGTTTGTGAACATACTTCTTGGAATTCCTCCAGCATTCAGACTTACGTATATCCATATATTTATACAAACATATTAACTTGAAAATTGTCTGAATTACTATTTTTAATTTTACTTTCAACTTGTGGTTTTGTTAGTATTTTTTTTAATGAGTTTTGAATTGAAATTTAATTCAAGAAGCAATATAACGATAGCTAAAAAGACAGTAGCAATAGCTTGTGCTCATGGAGTTTCCCAATTTTTTTGTAGTTCTTAGCCAGTATTATGAAATCAACCTGCTGTTTGTTTTGTTGTTTTTTGTTTGTTTGTTTTTCATTGAAAAATAAATGAATAATTAAGGGTGAATGTTAAAAATTACTCTCCCCCATGAAAAGCAAAACAAAACAAAACAAAAAAACCAAACCAAACCAAAACAAAAAAAACACCAAAAAAACCCCAAACCTTTGGCAAATCTGAAGATGAAGCTGGGACATGTCTATTCAGGCACCAGTGTTAAACAGTACATGTATACCAATGTGATGTAGCTTGCAAATATTAGTAAAATAGCGATACTGTTGAACAGTGTCAAGGCTCTATTGTCATTTTATCTTCTTCTCCTCCCATTTCTTTAATACTAAGCAATTCAAAGACCACAGGCCACTGTAGAACAAACACAATTTAGGGGAAAGTGTAATAATCTCTACTCATATGACTGTCATTCAAAAATTTAATACCCATTCATGGAACTCCCATAGTAACACTTAGTAAAAGGATGAAGAGTTACAGTTGGCTCAGACAGTCTGAAGCAGAAGGATTCATTGGTTCAGAAAAAGTAAGAAATTAATCTTGTCACTCTGTCCCAAGGTCTATGCCTATAATAAAAATCACATGGTTTTCCAGCCCTGTGCTGTATATAAGGGAAACAGTGTTTAGACAGATGCTATCTAATGAGAAACTGGAGCTTTTAATATTACATCTAGTGGGTACAGCTCTTGAATTTGCTATGACAAGGACTCATGTGTGTTGCTTATTGAGAATATGCATGCACTAATAGAAATAACCATTGTATGCTGTGATATTTGGATGTCAGTTACAAAGGAATGGCAAAATGGTTTACAATGGTGAAAGATACCATTAAAATTTAAATAAAATGTAAAGCCAAACATGGTAAATAAGTAACTAAACCCAAAATCGGACAGATTTTGTTTTCCAGAAATGTGAGACTTACAGATAGTAAAGGTGTGAAAGAAGGATTTGGGGTTGATAAGCCTACAGAGTCATGCTTAAATCAATTATTTGCATCAGATTTTGCTATGAAAATTAGAGTTTCTGAGACTGGAATTTTTTTGTATGTGATTCTGAGAATATTTTCTAAATATGCCATAAACCTTCACAACATTCTTAAACTGAACAACTTGAGGATCATTTCTGAGGATTGATTATTGTCATTGAACCTGCCTTTATCTCCAGTATTGTTATGGTGACACAAAGCAAAGAAAGTATGATTTAGAATGATTTAGAATAGGAGGAACATAAACTCCAGTCAGAAATCCTGTGAATGTTATTTGGTACTTTTGATAGCCAAGAAATGAAGTCTATGAGCATTATTTTTACATATATGCAGACTGATGATCAAACAGTCAACAGCAAATCAGACACTTTTGAAAGCTGTACTCTTTCTAGCTTTTTTTTTTTTTTTTTTTTTTTTTTTTTTTTTTTTTCTTAAAGGCTGGTAATGAAAACAAATCTGAGGCAAGATCATGGAACAATCTAGGGGGTAATTTCTTCAGGTGTAGAGCATCTGACTTTGAGAATCTGGCAGATATCACTGCTGCATTATCAGCAGTCACTCGGGTCTCCAGGTGGAATGCAGGAAGTAGGAATGGCCATGCATTTCAATATGTGCAGTTAACCTGCTTAGATTAGAATTTATTATTTATGATGATTATCAGCCACTGCAGTACTTGTAAATGGCAGTAGGTCAGTGCATTGATAATAATTAAGGAATTCATTATAAGATTAAAAAAAGGTCAGCTTCACCTATCTCTTTTGAAACAGAATTGAACTTAGCAAATTACAGTAATGAAAAAAAAAACATTGCCAGAAAGAAGCTACGTAGGGTTTTGGTTTTTTTCTTCTATTTACTGTATTCTGAAATTGTTTTCATAGTTTTTTATACATATTGTAGCAGTAATACTAAAAGGTCCCTGAAGTCTTCTTTTAAGAAGTTCATTAAACTGTTAGTGAGGTTTTGTGTATTTTTATTCGCTCTATATTCCAGAATGAGATACATAATACCTCCAGGAGTCTGAAATATGGTTAAAAAATTGTACATGTCAAGCACATAAACTTTATACAGTTTGCTGTCCTTTTCATTGTGTTGTTTGACAAACCTCCCTGTTGTTTGAACATATACAATTCTTTATTCTTTAATAATGCAACTTAAAAGTCATGGATGACTTACAAAGATTTTGTTTATAAATTTTATTAGACAGAGATATGCTAAATATCTCCCAGAGGGTTCTGATATTGCTGCACATTGGAAAACCACTGAAAAATATGTAGGACAAGCAGAATTCCTGCTATTTACCTACCAAACTAAATTAGGCTGAAGATTCACCATACTTTGAGATTAAAGAGAACAAGAAATGTTTGCAGTTTACTGAATAAAATACCTGTTATGATTTTTTTTTTTTCTTGTTAACTCGTTAACAAACTACCAGGTCTAAATGGAATTAGCTTTATAGAAATTTGTTTTCCATTCATCATATCTAGCCATCAAAAATCCTCCAGCATTTATATAGTTCCAGAGAAATAATAATGAAACCTGATAGTAAAGAAACAGCACATAATATTAATACATTAGTATGGAAGAACAGCAAAAATAGGAAAAAAATGTTTCACATATCTACATGTTATACTTTCATTAGTCTTTAATATAAGCATAATTCTGGTTAATAAGAGAAGAAATGGTTTAACATGAGCAAAAATCATATGAATTCAGTTTAGCATATCGATCAACTGGGCAGAAAATATTCTCTCTCCCTCTATCCATTACACCCTCATTACACTTCTGGTGGTATGGAGAGCAGAAAAAACATGGTGATTACCTATGTTTCACAAACATTGAGTAATGAACTGGATAAGGATAAGGAACAGAAAAAATAACAGTAAGTTCTTCACAAAATTGTCTTAAACATACACCAGGTAAAAAGCAACTTGTACTGGTCAAGGCTCTCAGGCAAAATAAACTCCTTCTAATTTTAGAAAAACATTCCTTTCATGGTATTTAAGGTAGTCTCAGTCCTCTGTAATGTGTGTAATGATAAAGTTTAGATGTAGGCCTTTGGTTACTCTCTTTAATCTATTCTGCATAAAAGGAAGGACTTACTGATTGTATAACAACTTTAAAAAAATAAAAAAGAGGGAGAGAGAGCATGTTCAAGGGATGGAACCTCTCCTACACGGACAGGCTAAGAAAGCTGGGGCTTTTCATCCTGGAGACATGATAGTAGCCTTTCAATACCTAAAGAAGTGCCTGTAAGGAGGAAGGAGACAGACTCTATCAGATTCATTTGTGGTAGGATGAGAGAAAGTGGTTTCAAAGTAAAACAAAGGAGATCTAGATTGGACATAAGAAAAAATATTATTAAGAGAGTGAGGCACAGGAACAGGTTTCCCAGAGAGGTGATGGAAGCTTGGTCCTTGAAGACATTCAAGTTCAGGATAGGCCACACTGAGCAACCTGATTTAGCTGTAGACATCCTTACCTGTTCATTAGAGGGGAGATGGACTAGATAGCCTTGAGAACATCACACAAATGTTCTCTCATTAAGAACAGCCTTGCAGAAAAGGGCTTGTGAGCAAAAAGCTTGATGTCAGCCAGCAAAGTGCATTTGCAGCCCAGAAAACTAGCTCCATCCTAGGCTGAGTCAAAAGAGGAATGGCCAGCAGAGCAAGGGAGATTATAGTTCCCTTCTACTCAGCCCTTGTAAGACCCAATCTGAAGTACTATGTCCAGGCCTGTGTTCCCTAGCACAAGAAAGATGTGGGAGCAGGTCCAGAGAAGGGCTATGAAGATGATGAGAGGGCTGCAGCACCTCTTGTGAAAAAGTATTTTGGGAGCAGCATGGAGAAGGCTCTGGGGAGACCTCACTGTGGCCTCCCAGTTCTTTAACGTGGCTTATTACCAACTTTTTACACAATCTGATAGAGATAGAACAAGGAAGACTGGCTTTAAACTAAAAGAAGAAAGATTTAGGTTAGATGTTGGAAAGAAATTCTTTACTCACAGACTAGTGAAGCACTTGAACAAACAATTTGCAGATATCCCATCCCTAGAACTGTTTGGGACCAAATTGGATAGGGCATATTGATCCAGTGGCTAGCACCCTTAGCTGTAACAGGGTGTTGGAATTGGATGATCTTTCAGGTGCCGTCCAACATAAGCCACTCTGTGGTTCTGTAATTCGATGATTATTTGATACTGTTCTATAAAGTCTTTAATACTTTGTACATACATAAAGATAGGCAGTAGGTGTAATTGCCTTTGATCACCTCTCAGGTCACCTAAGAAAGGTACTGATGGCAGTTTAGTAACAAAGAAGGAATAGCTTACTGTGCTGGCTAGAAACTCTGGGGAGGGATCTCAGCCATTTCATTTAGCCATTTAGTTTTCCCCAAATGCTTTCTGAAAAACAAATTTGAAACTGAATCTAGCCAACACATACATCTGAGATTTTAAATTAAACCGTTTTCTACTTTAGAAATCCCTTTTTTGTACATTATCTACTGGGAGGGTACTTAGCTTTCCTCAACTCGGGTCACTCTTGGTATGAAAATTTATGCCATTGGGCTTTATATAATATTAAGTACTAGTGTTGTTGAACTTCACTGTGTCTGAATGAGTGTTTTTATTCCCATATGTAATTTATTTATTTAGAAACTCCCAAAAGAGATCATCTCCAAGTAGAAATTATTCCTTCTGTCTGCCAACCTTAAATGAAGTAAGGGAGGGGTGGACCCTGGGTCCACACCACCTGGTTACAAAGGTGAATTGCTTAAACCTGTGCTCCTAGGGCTGGCCATAATCCTTTACCAGGTGCTCAATCACTTGTTCAAACTATGAGCTAACAGCCCCCATACAATGAAATAAATAGATGATCTGAGAATCCTTCACTGTCTTTCTCTTTAAGAATTTTCTAACATGTTACATTATTTTTGTGTTTCAACTTTTACTGTTTTGTAGCCAATCTAAGGTTAACTAAGGAGGAGTAATAATAGAAAGCAAATTATAAAATCTAAATCTTGACTTGGTGTTTATTAATATTGTTGGATTTTGGCTAATAGCTCTCTGAAGGATCCAAATTGGCTTCAGTTATTCCCAGACTTTTAGAGTAATCCAAAAGCTAAAGACTCGTGAAGGACAAAAATAAATTCAATAGGAGAAATTGCCAAGATTCTCTTTAAACATTCCCCTTTTACTATATTCTTTCTTCTCCTCCCTTACATTAATTTCCCCACTGTTAACAGGAACAAGTGGAAGGTTTTGTTTCTGTTTTAAGTGCTCTTCAACCTATTTTTGTTGTTCCTACCTGGAAGCTAGGATGCAGTACCAAGTTTCTTTTTCACTTTGACCTATATTTTGCCTTCATGAACAAGAATATGAATGAATATGTAAGTGTTCAAAAGTTAATTCAGATCTAGATCCTCTCTTTTAATTATCTCAGGACTGCTGAGGTTGGCAGTCAAAGTAGGTTCAGACAACTCTGGTTTCTCATGGCCACGTTCACACATGTTTTGATTATCTCTTAAAGCTACAAACTTCACCAGTCATCTAGGAAAGTTGGCTCAGTGTTAAAACATCCTCACTATAGAAGGTTATTTCTTCTCTTCAAATCAAATTTCTACTATTTGAGTTTGTGCCCATTGCTTCTTGTTCTGCCACTGGATACCACTGATAAGAATCTGGATCAGTTTTTATTTCCTCCCTTCAGGTATTGATACACATGGATAAGAATACCCCGAGACTTCTCTAAGATGACTAGTCCCAGCTCTCTGCCTCTCCATATAACTTGAATGTCTTTATGTCATTTTACTGGACTTCTTCTAGTATGTACTTGCCTCTCTGACACTGGGTAGCCCAACATTGCATAAGGCACCCCAGATAAGTCTCAGCAGGGCTGTGTCAGCTCCCTCAACTTGTTAACAGTGTTCTGCCTGACAGAGCCTAGGAGGCTGATGTGGACTTGTTTGTTTTGTTTTGTTTTGCTTTGTTTTTCTTCAACCTTCTTCATCCTATTCTCTAAGCTGCCCTCAGCATATGAGCAAGATAGTTTTTGTTTCCTTTACTTTTTGTCCCTTTTTCCTCAATTGTCTTTTCATTGCAGCAGTCCTTTTGCTTTTGTGTTTCTATGAAGTGTAACAGAATCCACAGTTAAAGGAGAAATGGTCAAAGTATATTAATGATTTGATTCTGAGCAGTGTTTGCTGGTGGAGCTCAGTCACTGCATTTAATAACTGCAGTGTTACTCCCTGGTCTTTCTCTTTCCCCTGCTCTGCCTGAGCTCTTGAAAGAGGCCTAGATGGAGCTGTATATGACAACCTAGTACAGTGCCTACAGAAGAGGAATTATCTGCCAAGCTCAGTCTGCCCCCCATCCAAGTTTAAGGAGTTGAGAATCATTATATTTTACATTTATGCCAAAATGAATCAGTCAATTAGTAACATTTCATGCTGAGTGGAATTCAAGTAAATCTTACCCAAAGTCCTCAGAATTGCAATTACCAGTTCATGAGTCATGTTGGAAATGTTATGAAATAAGCTAAAAATGATGAGATTTAAAAATAGTATACGTAAAGATTTATTTAGTTTTATTAGTTCTGTTTTCCCAGATAATCCTAGACCTTCATTTTTCTTTCATTTCTTTCATTGTTTTTCTTTTTTTTTTCCTTTTTTTTTTTCCTTTTTTTTTCTTTCTTTTTCCTTATTTCTTTTTTAAATTATTTAATTTTTTTTTTTTTTATTTTTTTTCTCTTCTTCATTACCTCTGAGGGCAAGAAACAGACTATTTTTACTTTGAAATTATAGACTGTTATATTCAAGTAACTGCAGTGTACAGTCTTTCAGAAAGGACTGTAAATATCATGGGGTTTGACAGTTTTGCCACAAAAATTCATTCCAATGGGTAACCTGGCAGGCTGAAAGCAAAGAGTAAAAACAGGCCTTATTAAGTGTCTAGAAGCCCATATTTCATTTGCTATATTGTCTCCCTGAACTGCTATTTTGCTGTCTTTGAATTTGACCTTGTTACCATAAGAGTAGAATACTGGCATGTATTTTTCTGTCCATTCCCAAAGTTGATCCAACATGAACAAAAGGAGTGAAAACCACTTGTTTTTGTAAAACTGTCAGGCTAACAGCAGGGGAACATTTAGAAATACTCAGTAATGTCAGTGTTTCATGATTCTCACTTCTAACAGGAGCATCAGATTAAAATATGAACCTCAAGTGGATATGATTAGTTTTATAGAATTAGTGATTTAGTGATATCGTGATAGCAAGTGATCTGTAATGCTATTTTCCTCTTAACTGTCATCTATTTGATTAAGAGTTAAGTTCCCAAATGCTTTTTTGATCTGGTCCTGAATTTGCTCATATAGGATCTGCAGCTGTGCTGGACAACAATCCTCAACTACCTTTACAATTTTTAGAATTGCTGAAAATGCCATGAAGCTGTCCTATAATTAATAGCAGTAGTACTAATGGTTTCAAAGCATTTAAACTCTGATGTCTGAAAAAGATTTATAGAATTTAACTTTGTAAACCTGGGAAAATCATTCTTCCATAAGTTTTCAATCAAATATGGATTCTGATCTTGTTATGCTTGTTTCTAGATTTTTTATTGAGTACTGAAGAAGGAAAAAATGTGAATAAAACCACACTCCTCTATATTCACTTCACAAACAAAATAGAGGAGGAAGGTCTTTTTGTCCATCAGAAAACTGAACATTGAAGTGTGGTCACTGGGTCAAAGTCAGTTCTTGAGAAAAATCAATACCATTTACTTCCCAGGGTTTTCTTCTCTCTTATCAGCCCTAGTCTCCAATGGCAGCCAAAATCAAAGTCTGTACTGGCTATTCACTCTGTGGAATACCCATATACAAAAGGAAATGTTGACATTTCTTCTGTTTAACCTGACAAATAGTCATTCAAACTGTATGGTCAAACAATGAAAATCAGAGAACTACCAGTGAAATATTTAGTGAAATATTTGGATTGTATATGATCTCACCTATACAATTAAAAGGAAAAAGATTTTCTGTTTCTCTCTCACACTCTTTCAACCCTTCACCTGTAGCCATTTAATTTAGACAGAGGTATTTGTAAAAGTTTACACTGCATTTTAAAGTGTTAGCAAAAAAGCTGCTAGAAAAATCCTCTAATGGAAAATTCAGGAAAATGCATAAAAACGATATAGTAAAAGATATGCAATGTCCTGATTTTAATGTATATTGGGGAATCTATATGTTTTGATTCTCTCTTTACTAATTCATGCCTAAAGTGTTCTGTCAATCACAAGATCTACAAAATTATTCCAAAACTAGATAGAGGTAAACTGTGGGTTTAGTTACCCCCTTATGCAGAAGGATAAAGAAAAGTGGGAACATGACACATCTTAAATATAGGTTACTTGAACCAATAATACATTCTAGAATACATGAGTCATCTGAAATGACATGGAAGAACAGGCAAATTGTGTGTAGCTTAAAATGTCTGGAGGTAATGAGATGAGATACCATGAGCTTGATTATCTTTCCTGGCCAATATGAAGAACATTTATCAATTTAGTCTGCAGGAACAGAGAGTGGGAGATATGTCTCAGAATAATACTACAGAAATAGAGGAATCATGCTTTACATTCCTGTCCCACAGCAAGGCTGTACTGCAACAGATTGGATTGGATGGAAGCAGAGACCTGATAGGAATACTCTAGGTATGTGGCAATATGTTTTTTCAACAGGGAAGAGCTTGACAGGAAGTAAAAAGTAATAGTCATAGAAATTATATTTCAGAAAGCAGAAGAAAGAGTTAAAGAGCAGGTTAGAGGGGCTAGATAACGTTTGAGAAGAGACAAAATATAAGAGGGGGAAGTGAATTACACATGTATGAACAGGCAGAAGTTTGCAGTGTTTGAGGCATGGATTCAGATGTGAATGATCCAAATCCTTTATTACAAGTTCTCACATCCCTTATATACCGTGAAAAGTTTTTGTTTTCTAGCTTTCCCATCCTCCCTTACAACTTTCCCAACCACCTTTACATGTCAACAGAGCATTCTACAAAACACTTATCAACTGTCCATGCAGGCGCATATCCAATCAGAGCTGTGAATCCCTTCATCTCCTTCTAGAGGTGTCCTCGGTTCTCATGCTGTTTATCTTGCTCCACAGCTGCTGCTCTGAACAGCTTTTCTTGTATTCCCACAGAAGTTTATTCATAACTGATCTATGACAGGAGAGCCAATTTACCCTCAGAAATGTATCTGAATTCATGTGTATTCTTAAGGGATTTTGTTTGTTTGTTTGTTTTTTAATGGTCATTTATAATTTATAATATAATTTATAATTTATATAATATAATATATAATTTATAAAATTTATTATAAATTTAAAATTTATAATGGCATTATTGACAGATGGTCAATATTTTCATAAAAGAAAGATGCCATTTCAAGAGCACTTGGATAGAAGCATGTTCCTTACAACATATTTCACCACAATGAGAAGCAGGCTTTTCTTGTAAGGACTTTGTGGCAATTTTTAGCAAGCACTGGCTAATCTTGAATAAAACCCAGAATCATAAGAGGTAACATATGAAAGATATGTACATCATAGAACAATAAATGTACAGCTGGATTTTGGTTTGTAGCAGGTCACAGCCAATGTGAAATGCTAACTGCACAAACACCAACATAGGTTTTTGTCAAGGATGCTTAAGCACAGTCATGAATCGATACCCAAGGCCCAAGATTGTAAACAACAAAGCAATCAACAATTACTGTTGGTCAAAGGTTCACGCCTCTGACACATGTTCTAAGTAGTTTTAGAGGTAAAAAAAAAAATAAGAAAGCACAAATATACAATACAATTAAAGGAAATCTTACAATGTAAAGTTGGATATCAAATGGATTTGTAAACAAATAAAAGAGAGTAAAGTGTAGAGCAAGTCAGCTGTCAGATAAGAGTGACCCTAAGCAGATGCTAGTGAAGAAAGGAAAGAAAACACCATCTGCACCTTACTCCTCTGAGCCCAGATGAGGACAACACATGGACACATTCCTGACTGAAGCCATCTTCTGGAGGAGAGCTAGAAAAATGGGTAGACCCCAAAGTGTGTACATGTATCATGCTAACTGTACACAATGTGAACTATGTTGGTTTCTTTAAAGCTGGACTAATAATAAATCTTGGATTAAATGGATGAGATTTCAGTTCCACTTACAACAAATAATTTGTTTTCTATATTTGCTGTGTTTCTTTTGGCTGTGCTTTGAGCATAACAAAAGGATGAGAATATAGTCAATTCTGTAACTTAAATGCAAAAAAATGGTGGCAGATATTAATAATAACTATCAGCTTTATAAAAATATAAATGTCATATAGCCCACAGTGTTATTCATTTGAAAAAAAAACAATCAAACAAACAAACAAACAAACAAAACTGAAATTCAGAAAATCTCAAATTAATTTGATTGATAGCTGTGACTCGTTCACTTAGTCATTAATTTTAAGTATTGGATTCAGCCAGGAAAATTTATATTCAAGTATTTTTTTTCTTAATTTTTAATTGAGAATATTATTTGTAAATTATTTTTAGCATTAAAAGTTTTTGGATCGTGTGTAGAGTAGTCAGAAAATATTTAAACTACATATTAAAAAGAGTAGCTACTGGAGTATATTTTAACAACAGAGTGATAAAATAATTTTGTATTTGATCAGCTTTTGGTTTTAGCCTCTGATGTTATCAGATACAGCTACTTTGCTAAATAGATTTCTCCTTTACATTTTCTTCTAGTGTACAATAAGAGAAGGTTTATTAAAAAAAATAAAAATAAAATAAAATTAGGCATTGTTCTGTCATTCCAGAACATATTGTGTTCTCATGCTGTGCAGAAAGATTTGCAATAGTTTTCTAATACATAATTTATGTTATACTAATTATGGTACATAATTAATAGAAAAGATACTGCAGAGAACCATAAACCAAATATTCACATAAATTATTATTTAAATTATTTATTTTAACAGACTGAAATCTGGATTATTCTCATTTTAAATATTAATTTTTTTCTTTGTCTAGTACAAAAAGACAACAAAGGCAATTAAGAATTAGAGCTGCATTGTATGTGTTTTGTCCGTACTTTTAACTTGCTAATGGAGTACAACAAAGTTTGTCAAATGGACAGAGGTCTTAAAAATTTGAAGTTCTGAGAAATTTGATGAAGCTAAGTAATCCTATTATTATCCCAATTAAGAAATAACTCTGCAAAGTCACTTTTTATTAGACAATTAAGAATTTACATTGCAGAAATAGGTAGTCAGTATTTCAAATGCTTGAAAAGCCTTGATCAGATTTCTTTCTGTATTTATGAGACCCAAAATGTATGAATTCATAGGAAGTTAAGCTTTTTTGGTCTCAGCTTCCAGAAGAGCTTTTGCTGAGTCATAAAAACTTGATTTTTTTTTTTTTTTTTTTTTTTTTTTTTTTTCCTGCCATTTCCTGCTCACTAGTCTTTTACAGCACAGATTCAAATTTTGGAATGCCCCTAACTTCATCACCTAGTAAAATCTACTTTTTCAATTGCTGAAGAAACAAACAAACGAATGATTAATAGAATAAATATTTTCTTCTCTTTTTATTTTTATTTTTTCTGGAAAATAAGGAAAAAACACACTTTGCAACTGAAAACTATAATTATTTGAGGTAATGACTCTTACTAATCTAGACATTTTATGATCTCACAGAGGAATTTTTTTTTTTTTTTTTTTTTTTTTTTCTGCATTTAATAAATAATGTTAACAGTGTAGGGCAAGCATAGCCCATATTTACCTAGATATCTTCATTCATTTGAGGTGTTTAGAAACCTGATTCCAACACTATCAGATTATTTTATGAACTAGACAAATACTAGACAAAATCTCATACTTATGTACTATATTTTGCTCTTTTTTTGAACGAGAAATGATGTTTCTCTGCAGGTTAGGTCATTGCAGTGTTTGGTGAGGGCAGATACTTTTGCTTACACCTTGAGCAATCAATTCCTCTGATATGACAGGGATGTCTCAGAAGGGTGCACATGACTTCCAGGGCTGTGAGCCCCTTCAGGCTAAGCATCTTCCTCCAGCAAGGACTGAAAATCTTTCAATTTAATTAGTTATCCTATGGATATTTCTCTATAACCTCTTTTCCGCTAAATCCCTTCTGACATCTACAAACAAAACCTCACTGCCTTGGAATGAACCAAAACCAATTCCCTGTGACTGATCTCACCAATAAGCTTGTTGTTAACAAAGGCCTTTAGATCTGACAGCGGGTCTGTTCCATGGGGCCTGAGGGTAAGAGCAGTTCCCAGGTCAGGGTACTCTACAGAATGCAGATGCTTCAACTAGCACTGTCTGTTTAATTAATTTCAGTCTGCTTCACCTATTTAAGCTTTTCAGTTGCCTGCTGTTTTGTCTATCAATAAATATAAGTAACAGATTATGAAAAAGAAAAATTTTATAGAGCAACATAAATCATTTATGCTAACAATATTAACCTCTATCTTTCACTGTGCTTGAAGGTTTGTAGGCAAGACATTAAGTAAATTACTGGCATACATTTTATTCCTCATATAGCTGACATTTTCATATATGTCCAGTATGTATATATCTGTACACACATGAGGGGATCTCCAAAAGTAATGCCTCCTGTTTTATGATGTTGGCCCAGAATATGAGAGGTGTATACTGGTGATATGGCAGTAGAGGCTGAACCTTCCCACCAATATTCCATTAAATTTTGTTGTCATGTGACAGATGACAGCAGAGGGGCAGTCTGACAAATAGTGTCTCAGGTAGAAGGGCATTAGAAGCAAATGCGTGCTATTGATTTCTTCCATATGGAAAAAAATGACATCCACTGACACTCATTGACTCTTGATGAATGTTTATGGAGGCACAAAGGGGTTTAAGCAGAGCAAGGCAATGAGTGGTGTGTTTCAGCATCTCTTCTGGTGCATATTTTTATGAAGGCAACATGCAGGCTCTTGATTATTGCTAGGGTAAATACAAAGCTAATGGTCGTGACTGCATTGAGAAGGAGTGCAATGACGCTTTGTAATTGAGAATTTACTCAAACAAATACTGTTATTATGCTATTTTCATCTGTTTTAGTTTCTGCAGAAATAAACTGAAGACATTTCTTTCACAGTGACCTACATAAAACCTATTCAGGTATTTTCCACATGGTACATATCACCAGATAGTTATAAATTACTATTTTTCTAATTTTATTTAAGCATGTTAGAAAGTTCTGCACTATTGGGACTTACTAGAATCATAGAATCATAGAATCACAAGGTTGGAAAGGACCTATAAGATCATCTAGTCCAACCGTTCTCCCTTTACCATACCTACAGAAAATCACTAAACCATATATCCTAGCTCCCTATCCAGACGCTTCTTGAATACTGACAGGGATGGAGACTCCACCATCTCCCTGGGCAGGCTATTCCAGTGCCTTACCACTCTCTGAGAGAAAAAGTTCCTTCTTATGTCCAGTCTAAACCTCTTCTGATACAACTTGTGGCCAGTTTCTCGGGTCCTGTTTGTTGTGCGGCAGAAGAGGCTAAGCCCCTCCTCATCACAACCTTCATTCAGGAAGTTGTAAAGCACAATGAGGTCTTCCCTGAGCCTCCTCTTCTCCAGGCTAAACAATCACAGCTCCCTGAGCTGCTCCTCATAAGACTTGTGCTCCAGACCCCTCAAAAGTTTTGTTGCCCTTCACTGGACACATTCCAGGTCCTCAGTGTCTTTCTTATAGTGAGGAACTCAAAACTGAACACAGTAATCAAGATGCGGCCTCACCAGAGCTGAGTACAGAGGGATGATCAGATCACCTCACTGCTCCTGCTGGCCATAATATTTCTTATACAGGCCAGGATGCTGTTGGCCTTCTTGGCCACCTAGGCACACTGTCGGCTCATGTTGAGCATCGACCAACACCCCCAGGTCCCTTTCCTCTTCACAGTCATCCAGACACTCTGCCTCAAGCCTATAGCACTACATGGGGTTATTGTGGCCAAAGCGCAGGACCCAGCACTTGGCCTTGTTGAATCTCATCCCATTAACCTCAGCCCAGCTATCCAGTCTATCCAGATCCCTCTGGAGAGCCTCCCTACCCTCAGGCAGATCAGCACCACCTCCCAGCTTGGTGTCATCTGCAAATTTACTGAGGGTACATTCAGTTCCCTCATCCAGGTCATCAATGAGGATGTTAAACAAGATGGGCCCTAGAACTGACCCCTGGGGGACACCACTTGTAATGGGTTGCCAGTCGGACCCTCTGGGCATGACCCTCCAGCCAGTTCCTTACGTCTAGGCCACGGGCAGCCAGTTTTCTCAGGAGAATACTGTGAGAGACCGTGTCAAAGGCCTTGCTGAAGTCCAGGTAGACTATATCAAATGCCTTACTCTCATCTACCAGCCTGGTCACCCAATTGTAGAAGGAGTTGAAGTTGGTTAAGCACAACCTGCCTTACATGAATCCAAGCTGGCTAGGCCTGATCCCCTGGATGCCACACACGTGCCATATGATCTCACCCAAGATGATTTGCTCCATAACTTTCCCTGGTACCAAGGTCCAGCTGACAGGCTTGTAGTTCCCCAGATCCTTCTTACTACCCTTCTTGTAGATGGGAATCACATCGGCAAGCCTCCAATCCTCTGGGACCTCTACCAGGAGTGGTGGTAGATGGTGGAGAGCTCAAATAATAAATAAATAAATAATAAAACTCATTTGTATTATAAATATCTCTAGAGATTCCTGGCAGATCTGAAACTCCATTTTGTTAATGTTCTGCACATACATGTCAATGTATTGGTGTTTATTGGTAGAACTTTAAAAACCTAACTGTTCCACCAAAGCATTTTATTGAAATAATAAATAATAATAATAATAATAATAATAAATTAAAATCTTTGCAAACCAAATACGTTTTCATTCTAGAAAAATGGAGCTATTTTTTTCTAAATCTTTATTGATATTAGGATTCTGTTTTTCCATTGCAAACATTCCTGTCTATAAAACAGTCCTATAGGCAAAACTATAGTTTTAGAAAGTAGAAAACAGTGGACGTACAACAAGACTTCAACACCAGAAAAAGAAAGTCTGAATTTAATTTCCTCCATATTTTTAGATGAACTTGTCTATCATTTGGGAAAAAGTTCTGGCCTTTCTGGACCTCTCAGAGAACTGATTTAACTTGCTAACTGGAAGAAACTGGTTAAACACAGTGGCAATAATTTAGTAAATGAAAGCTGAGTGGTTTTGAATCTGAGTTTTTAAAATTTTACTTTTTGTCTGATTTTGAAAATCCAATAGTCACAATAATTCATTATGCTTCTTTGAGTAGATAACGTTGCTTCCTTCGTTATGAAAGTTACAAACACCAATTTCTCATCGAGTGACTTCTGGATATGATGGCATAATGTAGAAGATGAGAACATGAAGAGTGGTTGTGCTGGCAAAATATCAAAGCTTGTGAAGTTACAGGAAATCTGCTTTTCATTACGTCATCCCACTGCTACAGAAAATAGGAAAGCAGAAGACTTATTTGTAAATATCAGCATTCTGTGTTAGAAGAAATATGTTCCTCACATATGAAGAGGGATTCAGTTCTTGAAAATAATATATAAGGCTGAAGACAAGAAGTAACAGAATGAACAGACCAGTGGCCAAGAGAGTCTGAGAATCCCCTTTTTCCACTAAAAATACAGCACTTCTGGTGGAAAGTCACTTTCTAGCCAAGTGCTAAACAGAATACATGCATACATTTAGGTTTTTTTAAAGATATCAAATGAAAACATTCATTTACTGATTAATGAACTTTGATCTTCAGTGTAGTAGACAACAGATACAGACAATCGCACATCTTCCTCTTCTATTTCTGGGCATCAAAACATTAATTCCTCTGGTCAGTTCTCATTTGCAATGTGGAGAAATTTTTTTCTACCTTTCAGATCCAGAAATAACAAAATAACAAGCTGTGTTTTCTGAAAAGTACTAATTGTAACATCTTAAAAAAAAAAAAAAAAAAAAAAAAAAAAAAAAAAAGGTGGCTCTGAAAATATGACATCACAAACTCAAACTTTCTCAAACTTTGGGTATCTTAGTAAATAGAAATATATCATATAAAAATTTTTACTAACAATTATCTGCAAATCAGTTTTCCTTGAGCAATGGACTTTTAAAATTATAACATTTTTTTTCATTCATTATACTTTTATTTAATAGAACATTTTTTACATTTTTAACATTCATTTGTTCATCCCATTTTCATCACTTATTACTGTAAGCCTAAAGAAGCTGATTTTGCTCTGCAGAAGAAGCTGTTCACATCAAGCAAGCTTCTCTTTAGTATTTTAATACTTTCTAAAAATTATTATTTTTTGTCTATGTAAGTAGCAATTTTACTCTTAATTTGTCACAGTGGAAGAAGAATCCCAATTATCCAAGTGACTGAATAATATGCATTGGACTTTGTTGTTTGAATATTCTAAATAAACCAGCTGCCATGTTTCTGTGAAAGGAAATTTGGATCTTTTAAATTAATAATTCAACATAGAATGACAGGTGCATTCATCTACAATTGATGGATAGTGGTGACATGACAACCAGCAGTAAAACAGTTAACAATGCTGGCATTTAAATTAATCTTCAAAGTTATCTTCTCTGATTAAGATGAGTGGAGGATGTCTGGAATTATATTAGTGCTATTGTTTCAATCTTTCTATGTCAGTAAAGACAAAATTGCATGCACTTACATTATTAAAGCTATATTTTCATCCAAAAGTAATTAAAATTAACAAAACTTTGGGTCTTGGAATATTGTATGATGAGTTTAAGAATACTTTTTTTCCAGTAATATACTTCTGCAGTCCAGTAAACTACTTTGCCTTGAAATTTTCCTGCACTTTACTGCTGATATGTGACTCTTAAAAGCCTGAAACTTATATTTGAATAAATGCCCATACAGTTTCAGCCAGCAAAAAGTATCTGGTATAATAGATAAGTTTGTTTCAGTCCCTTCATATGAGGTTTCAGTAATACAGTCTGCATGTGACTGCCTTTTAAGTCTTCTCAGAAATTTAGAGAGCTGGTACAGAATTTGTCAGTTTACTAACTGCATTGTACAAGTTTCTGGAAATGTCTGTCATTTCTCACTGCAGCCCAAACTGACATAGAGTAATGAATGAGATCTTGATTCTTCAAAGTCTGCAGAGGCCAGGCACTGACTGGCTTGAGAGACCAGTTGTGATCCTGAGAACTGAGAAAGTTGTTTTTTTTTTCCTTATTTCTCTTTGCTTTTATCTCCTCTCCTCTTCTCTGCTCTCCTCTCCTCATCTTAGCACTGGACTGGTAAGAAACCAGAAAAATAAAATATTATTTGAATTCTCAGTTTTGTGTTTATAACATGAAGGTAATGATATTCTTGGTTGCATGTACTTCTTGCCTTTCCTACCAAAGAAATATTTAGTAAATCCTGGAGAGGAGACCAGATATAAGTTAATGTACACAACTGGAAGACTCTTGATGCTAAACAAGCAATTATAACAAAATGACATTACAGATAAACAGCAAAAAATCAGCTGTCTTTGCAGATCCCCATACCTCCAAAGTGCTGTGCAAAATACAGTACATCAACCAGGACATTTTCTTGGAGAAGAAAAATTTCCTTTGAGGAATACTATCCCAGCCCAGAGATAGAAAAGATTTTGGATGACTAGATTGCATCTGAAACCTCAGAGAGAGATGGCTGGATCTGTCTGAGCTGAATCCTACCTTAGAGTGGTGTGCAGATCCTCTCTCTTGGCCCTTTGCTGTTCAGGAGAGGTTGCAGCTGTGCATTTATTTATTATTTCTTCAGTGCTGGTGGGATCTTGGCTCCATAGAATCTTCCAGCAAGTTTATGGAACACAGCTGAGTTGACAGTGGAAGGACTAAACAGGGAGCAGGAGGAGATTACAGTTTCTTCTGGTATTAGACCAAAGTAAATCTGTTCTCTTCTTTCCAAAACAATGAGCTTGGAGGTATATGTCTGCATCGTATCACCTTTCTGGATGACTCAGGATTCAGTCTAAAATCAAAAGCTATTCCCTACACAGATCCTATTGCTAAAAATAATTTTACTGTTTCCTCATTCTTCAGTTGTCAGTGGTGAACAATCTTCTTATCTAAATCCTTCATTATCTACATTTTATTTATAAGGTAGTCTATAAAGTTTTGGTATTTTTTTCATGCTGCAGAAACTGGAAAAGTTTTTTCATGTTGGCTGTACTCGTTCTGTTATTTTTTTCAAGTAAGAAGAAAATATTTCCTCACAAAATCAAGCTGCTGTTTTTTGTCATCTAATTGTTTCTCTTATTAAAAAAATATATATATTTACACTACATTTAATTATGCTCTCTGTATGACTTTGCAGTATTTCACAAGGCTCAGAAGATTAAAAAAAATATATTGCATTCTTGTTTATTTATTTGTCTATTTTCTATCTTATACTCTATTCTCAAATTAAAAACATTATACTTTGTACTATAAGAACATTTTTAGGCATCACTTTCAAAGCTTTTTCTCAGGTCTTGCCACTGGCTTTGTTAATTTCATGACATATATAATATTTCCTCATCATATTTTCTTCTGTACATTTTCTTACACTGTATTGGGATCATTTATTTATTTATTTATTTTCACTTCTAATGATTATTAGCTGTACCAGAATTTGCTTTTTCTCACAGTTTGACATTGTAACAACTTTTTTTCTCAATGACGTATTTTTCCCTTTCATTTTTCAGGATGGAAGAAAATTTTTGAAAGTTAATATTTTATTATCTGCCTTTACGAAGATAAAATCAGGGTACATTTTTTCTTTTACTGAATGTAAAATTGTTAAATTATGTTCATGGGGTTAAGAGTAAGGAATCAGTAGTGAAGTACTGTGAGTTCAATGCCTCTCTCCCAGTGAAAATCCAAGTCATATTGTTCCTAAGTGGGCACAAACTGGCTGTAGCAGCCTGAATGATGAGCTTATAGGGATATTTGAAACAGAAACAGGTCGAGTTTAGTTCAAGCAAAGTTACCCAATGTAATTATATGTCCATATAATACCTTATAGCACCCATGACTCAGTAATACAAAATGAAATAGAAAAAAATATTTAAAAGAATCTTACTTGTTCTTTCTATAAAATTGATGGCTTCTAAAACAGTTTTTTTGGTTGGTTGGTTGGTTGGTTGTTTCCATAAGGACTACATGGGATTTTTTTTTTTTTTTTTTTTTTTTTGTGTGTGTGTGTGTGTGTGTGACAGTGGTAGTCACTGTGCACAGATGTGAACCTTTTCACCTTTATCAATAAACAAATTCCTGGGGAATAGAAATGATTCACTTCTGTTATCAGTCTGAAGAGGCTGCCAAATAAAGCTAATTTCATAAGTGCTTCTGTTGAGGACATATTCTACTCTCAACTAGAAAGGAAAAATCAAATCATTTTAGCATAAAAAATGTGCTATTATATTTTTCTTTCTCTCCTTGATCTTCTCACAAAGATTAAGAGTATAAGGTCAGTAAGGTTCATTAGCTCATCTCATCTGAACCCCATTTTACTACTCGACCCTTGGGTTCGTCCCATTAACAGTACTTACTAAAGTATATCTCAACCAATTTAGGCCATGCCTCATGAACAATCACTTGTTTGTGCCTCACTGTGGGTCATGGTTCCTAGAGGGACATTTTCTTCCTCTCTGTTTTTACAGCATTCCTTTAAAATGCGGAATTTGTAACTATCCCTTCCTCCTCATGTATATTAGAGGACCAAAGGAAACTCTCCAAAAGGATTCATCACACCTAATTTAGATATCTATTCCACAGACATCTCTAACAGATAGTCAGACTCCCTTTATAGACAGACAACTGAGAAAAACAGGCACTTTCAGGGCATGACTCATTTAGCTTATTTTAAATCATCTTTGTTAAGACAACATGAATCACATCCCTTTAATATAAAGAGAGGCTGCAGAAATTTTTCAGATGTTGGACATTTTCTTCTCATTACTGCTTTGCTTATGCATTCCAATTGTATTACTTTTTTGTTTGTTTGTTTGTTTGTTTATTTCCAAAGTACTAATGAGGGCTCTTATTCAGTTGATTGACTAATGGGCCACTAAGATTCTCAAAGAATCACTGATTTCCAAGAAATTATTTCCACATCTATGATTACAAGTCTGTTCCTTGTGTTCAGTGATGATTCCTTTTACCCTGTCATTTATTTGTATAACAATAGAAACTGGAAATCTTGAAAACCCTGTTTGGCTAGATCAAATCTAAGCAAGAAGTTATAATCTTTGTCCATACTGGATAAGCACTTAAAAATATTTGGGAAAAGGAAAAAAATAGGGAAAAAAAAAAAAAAAGAAAAAAAAAAAAAGCAACAGAAAAACTGATATTACCAGTAATCTACAATTTTCAGCACAATGAAGTATGTAATAACTCTTGCACAGTGCAAGCCATTTCTTACACTTAATCCACTTAATTCATTTTTTTTACAAATTATTTAATAGAACAAGCAAGAATGTATGTATGGTATGTATGGTAAATTTCCAAAAATATAGAATAAGGCATTATTGGAAATGTTCCTGATTCTACTGTGACTGCAGCATTCTTCTTTGTCACAAGCATATATATTCCAGTACAAGTTAGAATCAAGTGTTACATATTTGGTCCCTTTGACACCATGTATTGTGAGGCCGCATGACAAGTACTGTCTTCAGTTTTAGGTCCCTCACTACAAGAAAGACACTGGGGCCCTGGAGCATGTCCAGAGAAGGGCAATTAAGCTGGTGGGAGCACAAGTCTTATGGGGAGCAGTTGAGGGAACTAGGATTGTTCACAAGACACAAAGGCTCAGTGGAGACCTTATTGCTCTCTATAATTACTTAAAAGGAGGTTGTGGTGAGGTGGGAATTGGCCTCTTCTCCTGGGTAACTGGTGATAGGATGAGAGGTTAAGCTGTGCCATGGGAGGTCCAGGTTGGATATTAGGAAAAATATATTCTCAGAAAGAGTGGTGAGGCATTGGAACAGACTGCCCAGGGAAGTGGTGGAATCAACAAACCTGGAGGTTTTCAAGAGTTTAGATGATGTTGTACTGAGGGAAATGATTTAGTGGGCACGGTGTTAGTGAGTTGATGGTTGGATTTGATCTTAGAGTTCTTTTCCAATGACTATACAATTTTTTGATTCTAATTATAGTAAGAATTGTGATAGCTAAAAGAGAAATCTAGTTGCATTGACTGTCATTAACATCAGTATAAAAAACTGGTGCAGAGTCTAGTTCATAAAATAAATTTCAATACTTAAAATAGTGTACGACAGAAATAAAAATCTTAGGAAGTCAAACATGGTAGAAATCTCTGCAAAAATATTTAATACAGAATGTAAATGATTGCTGGAGCTCTTAAAGTTCAAACTTGAAAGGCATGCAAAGCCACTATCTACGTATAAAATGGGAATCAACAAAGTGCTTCAGTTATAATTACATATAAATATACTGGAATTCTCTGCACTAGCTAAAAAATTTTCAGGGGTTTGTTATAACTTCAAGTAATTTAAATAATGAAGATGACATGGAAAAAATGTAGTGGTTAATGACAAGATTCTGTGCTGCCTTTGCATACATTATATGGCAGCAAATATATCCGTATTAGGTGATGAGGGTAGGTGAGTACTTTGTGAAGAGGCAGCAGCACAATAGTATGTAAATACATATTCAGAACAAAAATAGTCTGGAGACAAATACAGTTAATTTATGCAGCATTCCACTCCTTTGTACGTCTCTGTTATGCCACATGACTGTTTTGCTGTAATCTTGTAGTTAGACCTCCCACAGATAATTTGACACCTCTTGCATTCTGAGACTGTCACCCAAAGACTGTCTGGCATATCATAATGAACAAGTGTTTGCTTTCTGTTCCAAGTATTACAAAAGGAAACCATCACTGTATCTTGTCTTTACTGGAAAATCTTCATATATTCTACTTTTTATCCTAGGTAAACTTTGTTTTCACATTTATTTGTAGTAACTCTAATTCTAGATGAAGTTAAGCACTTTAAGTATGCCTTTGGTCAGGCAGAAAAACAGTTTATTTTCTAAACTTTGTTAAAATTTGTCCAAATAAAAACGCCATTCTGATTATAAATGTAGAAGTTGAAAATATACATGATATGATGAAATTAAATAACCATCTCCCACATTTGTTCAGTGTGAGGTGGATGCTTCGGTCTTGTTTATGCCACATCACCAAGTACATACACAGGCTAGTCACAAAGAAACACTTTAATGATACTGATAGTGCAGCGCTCCAGAAGACTGCAGAACAACTGGAGTAAACCGCTAGCCCTTATTGTTGGCAATTACACAAACAGCTGTCTCCATGACCTTAGATGATCCTGTACCGAGGCAGAAGAATAGATTATATGAACTTTCAGTGTTCTTTTCTACTCTATGTCTGTAATTTTATTTGTGAAATTTTAACGTGTGTGTGCGTGTTTGTGTAGAAATCAAAACTAAGATTCAGGGGCTGAAAAACAATACTGAAAAATGCAAAAATAACATTGCAGAGTTGGTGAAATATAGAAGCAACACACAAAAACAGAATGACAGTGGAATATGTTGAGATAATGTCAATTCAGCATGTCGATTTTTGATCTCTAAGATTATTTTAGATTTCATAAAAATAAGAGTGCAACTTTAGTTATCTGCTAGATCAGCAAATTTGGTGTCATATCTCTCCAAGTATCAATTTCTCCCACATTAATATAAATAAAAAAAGAAATGAACAAACAAACAAGTCAAATCATAGTATCATAGTATCGTGCGAGTTGGAAGGGACCTTAGAGATCATCAAGTCCAACTCTAGGGATTCAAGCCCTCTAGTGTAGCAGAGCGGCAGTTCTACCAGTTGCGCCACAGGGGGGATTCGAACCCGGGCCCTCCAGTGTTGCAAGCGGTGGTTCTAACACCATGTGCCACTATGCGCCACAAATGAGACACTGGAACGTCTTTTATTTAAGGGTGACAAGATTGGAAAAAATATATAAAATCCAAATATACAGTAGAAAAAATCAGTATTTGGGACAGTTTTGTTTGTATTTTTCATTTTTTGAGAATCAGAATTCAAATGTAATATATATATATATGTTCACAGCCAGAATTCTTCACAAACACTTTGAAGCTTTTAGTTTTCTTGGGAAAAATATGAGCCCTACAAGGATGAAAAACTTGATGTGACCCAACAGGATCACACCCAGCAGGTTTGCTGCCCAGAAGGCTAACTGTATCCTGGACTGCATCAAAGAAGTGGTGACCAGCCAGGCAAGGGAGGTGATTGTTCCCCACTACTCTGCACTTGTGAGGCCCCATCTGGAGTACTGTGTCCAGGCTTGGGGCCTTCAGTATGGGAAGGATGTAGAACTCTTGAAGCAGATCCAGAGGAGGGCCACTAAGATGATCACAAGCCCAGTGCCTCGATCTTTCCTCATAGGAGAGGGAGTATCTCTCCTTTCTCCTATGAGGAAAGATCGAGGCACTGGGCTTGTATAGCCTGGAGGTGAGATGGCTTTGGGAAGTCCTCACTGAAACCTTCCAGTAAAAACAGGGAGCTTGTAAACAGGAAAGAGAACAAGTTTTTACATGGGCATGCACTGTTAGGACAAGGGAGAATGGTTTAAAACTAAAAAGGGGAGGCTTAGTTTAGGTATTAGGATGAACTTTTTTTTACTTAGAGGGGTGAGGCACTGGAAGAGGACTGGAGAAATTGTGAATGCCCCTTCACAAGCAGTGTTCAAGGCCAGGTTGGATGGGTGCCTGAGCAGCTGAATCTATAGTGACTGATCTAGCGGTCAGCAAACCTGTCGATGGCAGGGGATTTTTATCCACAGTATAAAAAAATAGAATCTGAAGTACAGTAATGACATGATTTTATTTTATTTTTTCTTCACAGTTTTAGTTTCATTGTTTACTATTACTTAGAATGAAGTTATGTTTGAAATCATGAAATATCTATTTATTGCAGAACGATAGGGTTGATGCTATTTCCTTTGCTCCTGACAGGCATTATATTCGGAAATATTTATACCTTTTACCTCACATATTTGCTGGTAGATCACAGGCCAGATGTTCTTTGGTATCTGTTTAAATTAATGAAAAACAAACAAACAACAACAACAAAAAAAACCCAATAAGAACAAAGACAACAACAAAAAACTAACAAAAAAAAAAAAAATTAGAAAAACCCAAGCACTTTGTCAGGAACACTCCTGTCAATATTTATTGGCAGTCTTCAGACCTCTGGGACTCAGGTAGTCAAGCCTGCAATAATTGTATATAATTTCCTAAAAAGTATCTAAATACTTGACTTTATTATTATTATTTATTTATTTTGTCGAATAGAAAATAGAACAGCCGAAACAACTGGAAAAGAACATTCTAGAGGTAATTTGAGACCTAATTAATTAAATGTCTAAAATCAGAAGGTCCTGATGGAGGATATTGTTCTTCCACTTAATTAGGAAATGATTAATATCATAGGTAGTGCAAACGCACAAAAAACACAATCAACTCTTGTACTGCTGCAGAGTAATGGGAAAATTAGTCCTGAAGTCTATCAGCACAAAGTCATTTCTGAAGAGTCAAAACCAATGTAAATAATTTCTAAAACTTTAAAGAATGCCCAGTACGAGATGCTCTAATGATTTGGTTACATCTTGGAACAAAGGAATTCTTGGGTCAAAAAGTTGACTCTTAGCCAAGGTACTGTACAGTAGGTTTACTTTTTGGCATGTTATAACCACCTGTGAAAAAATACAAGGTGGTCATAGAGAAAAGGTTGAGGTAGAATAAGGACAGAAAAAATAAACAGTCATAAATAAGAAAAATACTCTAGAATTCTAGATGTAGTGAACAAGTTTTTCATAGATTAACTGTAGAAAAAAAGTTTGTCAAGATTATGGATTGTACCATACAGATTTCTGTTGTATGTTTTAAAGCTGCCTGAGTAAATTAAGTATGAATAGACATTGTCCCCAGAATATTTAGATTAAACTCATGTTGGTTTTCAGTGTTATACTTTTGTTTTTATTCTTTGATACCATATAAGTGAACATCAGAAATGTTAACATCTTTAGTCTTCTACAACCATGTGAGCAAGATCTGATTCCTCTAAAGCAGAAGAGGGACACAAGTGCCAAAGTTAGTACTGAAATGTGAAGTTTGATTTTTTTTTATTTATTTTTTTTTTTCTGGGCATAGAAATAAAGAATAATTATGTTTGCAAAACATTAGACTAGATGTCTAACATATGTTAAAATACTATCCAAATAGTTTAATTGAGACTTCACTATCTAACATTAAGTCTATGTTAATTACTACAGTAATAGAATCCTAGAAATTATCATTTGAAATTCAGAAAGAATATACATATATATTTTAAAGCAAATCATGGTTAGTCTGTAAACAACACCTGATTTTTTTTTTTATTTTATTATTATTATTTTTTTTAAGACATAACTGAGCTACCTTGCATTAAAAATTCACCATAACACAAATATAACTGTCAGTTGTATTGCTCTCATAGTTTTATTTTGGGAATACACATAAAGTATGTATGTGCTTTGTGAATATTATTTTTGTTTTAATTTTATGTAAACAGGTAAGCCATGCTCCAAATTTACTTTCATGGTTTATTTTTTGGACATATTTCAAAACATTGCTCTATGAACATGATTTCAGAAATATCTACTAAAAGATGTAAAAGTACGTATGGAAGAGAGAGAGACGTATCATTTTTTTCCTTTTTGTTCTCTTTTTCAGTGAGCTCCCATTTGACTTTCACATGTAACATCAATAAAGAATAGCATACTATGAATTCTGCCAAGTGACAATATAATTTGCTCGAAAACTAAGTTTAATTATGACATTAATTGATTAAAAACCTGGCCTCCATACCTACAGCATGCTTGTTAAAGACAGGCATGTAACAAAGGCCTGACCAACTCAGACTCATTTCAACAGATAAACTCAAATGTATTCTCTCCCCACTTTTCACTGTGTCCCTAAAGTATACACAAATGTTAAAACCTCTTTAGCTGGTTAAAACTTCAGAATGAGGTACTTCTCTTTTCTGTCTGTTTGGATGAAGGAATCGCCATTCCAGTTCAGCATCAGATGACTTTCTTACAATAGTTTTTACATCTTTCCATTATTTATTTATTTATTTATTTATTATCCATATACCATAGTCCATTTCTTGTGGTAGCAATAGTAATGGGAGGATGGTTGGACTAGATGACCTTGTAGGTCCTTTTCAACGTTGTGATCCTATGATTCCATGATAGTATATGTGACCTGCTAGCTGGAAACATAAGAAAAGCAGGGCCTGTAAATGGCCTAGGATTAAATTATTACATATACAGCAAACTGATTAATCCTTCATGAGTGTAGAATCTGTTGGCTCTAAGTTACAAAATAAAAAATACTTATAAGATCACAGAATCACAGAATTGTAGGGGTTGGAAAGGACCTCCAGAGATCATCAAGTCCAACCCCCATGCCAAAGCGGTTCCCTACACCAGCTTGCACAGGCAGGCATCCAGGCAGGTCATGAATATCTCCAGAGAAGGAGACTCCACAGCCCCCCTGGGCAGCCTGTTTCAGTGCTCCATCACCCTCATTCTCACCCACATTTGTGCAAAACTTCCTATGCTCCAGTTTCTGGCCGTTTCCCCTTGTCCTGTCTCCACACACTACTGAAAAGAGTCTGGCCCCCCACACTTTAGATTTAGGTCCCCTCTCAGTCTCCTTTTCTCAAGGCTAAACAGACCCAGTTCACTTAGCCTTTCTTCATAGGGGAGATGCTCCAGGTCCTTCACCATCTTTGTGGCCCTCTGCTGGACTCTTTCCAAGAGATACCTGTCTTTTTTGTAATGGGGAGCCCAGAACTGTACACAGTGCTCCAGATGAGGCCTTACCAGGGCAGGGTAGAGGGGAAGGATCACCTCCCTCAACCTGCTGGCCATGCTCTTTTTAATGCACCCCAGAATGCCACTGGCCTATTTGGCCATGAGGGCACACTGCTGGCTCGTGGCCAACCTGTCATCCACCAGGATGCCCAGGTCCCTCTCAGCAGAGCTCCTCTCCAGCAGATCATTCCCTAACCTGTACTGGTGCATGCAATTATTCCTCCATAGGTGCAAGACTCTACACTTGTTTTTCTTAAACCTCATCTGGTTTCTTACTGTCCAGCTCTCCAGCCTGTCCAGGTCTTGCTGAATGGCAGCACAGCCTTCAGGTGTGTCAGCCAATCCTTCCAACTTTGTATCATCAGCAAATTTGCTGAGGGTGGCCACTATGCCCTCATCAAGGTCACTGATGAAGATGCTGAGCAAGACCGGACCCAGCCCTGACCCCTGGGGAACACCTCCAGTTACGGGTCTCCAACCAGGCTCTGCACCACCTGTGATGACCCTCTGAGCTTTGCCAGTCAACCAGTAAGATATTTCATTCTTTCTTTCTTCCTTTCTTTTTTTTTTTTTTTTTTTCCTAAAAAGTCAAAACCTTTTTGGTGGGCACTGAAGAGTCTTCATTGCTATTATCTGATATTATGAGCATTATATTCTAATTTCTCACTGAATTCAAAGCAAAGACTTTAAAACTTACCACGCAGATCAGAGAAATAGAGAGAGGATTCAGGCCCATATTTGTAACTGTGTAGATTTTTATAGGCAAAATTTAAAGATGACAAAATTTACTGTTTTAATCAGTCATTTGACAACAGAGAGATCAGAAAAGCAATTAACAACACATGAAGCATAGGAAAAGCACACACAATTAGGAAAACAAACAATAGAATAAAGACTATCTCCTCTGGAGAAAAGTAAGCGGTAATTTTCCTGCCACCTGAATTTGGCTCATTACTGATGAGAGTGAGATCTCCCAGCTGTCAGAAAATCATCAGACCATAAGGAAAATATATAATGCTACATCTGCTCCATTAGGAGTGACAGCTATAATTCTATATCTTAAATCAAATAACTAACTCTATAGAAATCATTTTCCTATCAGTTCTTAGATGTCTTCATGAATTTAGCAATTTAATTCTATTGAATAACCAAAACCAAGTTAAATGATAGAATTCAGAATAATAGGATGAAAACTATTTTTAAGCTCTTTTTGGCAAAATTTAAGCGATGACAATTGAGAATCCAATCCAAGTTGTTTTGTAGTTTTTCCACTCAGTTCATTAAAGTTTGGATTACTTCAAATCCTTATGGCATCATGCTTTTGCAGTGGCCATGAATTTAGATGTGTATTTTCACATAATATTTATTCCTATTTTCCAGATAATGTAGACCCACAGTATAATACTCTTATTCACTTTCCCTGGTTCCTTACAGAATGAACTGACTCACTAAATAATTAAGTTACAGGCACAGTAGAGAAAACAATATAATTGTTAGTAACAGATGGATTCTAACAGTTTTCAAATAAACAAATTCAATTTGAACCAGGTTGAAATACCTTCTTCTTTGTTAAATTTCAGTATAGCTTTTCATTTACAATCACTTACAATCAATTCATACCAGTACTATGAATGCTTCTAATAAAAGTTGAATTTTAAAATAAGTTCTTGTACTGTAAATATGCTGTAACAATAACATGACCTACTCTTTTTATCATCTAGAAAATATTTTCTTTATTACTTTATTGTTTAACGACCTTTAAAATGTTTATAGAATGAGTTTTTTGTCTTTTTTTTTTTTTCTTTTCTTTTTTTTTCCCTAGAGGATAGAACAATTCATAAAGTTTATCTTGAATGCTAAGATTTATCTTTTTAATTAGAGGACATAAACAATTGCCTTTGTAGTCTAGTAACTCTCCAAACTGCCTTTGAATCCAGATCAGAGACTATAGTAAAAGAACTTCCCACTGTACAGTTTTATACCACTCTATGTGAATGCTCGAGAAGTTGAAAAACTTATTGTTCAATATTTACAGCACGAAAAAAATTTTGTCTTTTTGGCAGTCATTTCTCTTCAATGTACTTGCTGGAAGAGAAATATATTTTCAGCAGAAACCTTCATTTACAAAGATAACATCTTGCAGAAGTGAAAGTATATTTTAAGGGACTTTTTTTTTTGGCATTGTTCAAAGAAGATTTTATATGTGTATATAAAAGGAAGTCTAAAATGGAAAATGTGTACCTGAAGAAAACCCTAGTCTAAAAATAATCAGAAAAAGAGAAAAATTAAAGACGAATGTGATTTTTTTTTAACCATCAACCCATGTTTAGGAGCCCTTTCTTTTCACAGATGTTTGCTTTCCTTCTCAGCAGTCTAAATATTTTGAGCTCTGGGGATTGTTCTTTCGTTGCATATTTTTTCCTTCTGGTTCCAATTTGCAGGGAGCTGGGCTGATGCTCTTGAATGGGAGATGAGAGGCACAGCCATGCCCCCCGCAGTGTGCTTGCCCTGACCTGCTTCCAGGGCAGCCAGACATAACATGCAAAGCACGTGACCCTGCCATCAAAACAAACCATTAAAAGTAAAAGCTTAAGACTGAGTTAGGACCCTCTGGTCTTCAAAGATTATCCAACTTTTTTTTTTTTTTTTCTTTTCTTTTTTTCTTTTTTTTTTATTTTTTAATTTGCTAAATTGGATAGGCTTGCTGTTACAAAGTTGGGAAACTAGAAGCTGGAGTTTCCCTAGCATTAAGAAAGCAGCATTTGATTATTGCAATGGCAAAGGCACAAATGAAAAGCAGAGGAAGAAAACATGCTTCATATATTATCCATGCTAAAAATGTCACTTCCTCTCAGTTATACTCTTGGTTCTACCCTCAATAATGTTGCATTTTGACAGCATCAAATATTCTACGACAAAAATATGTACAGATAAAAATGGCCAATTGTCATGGTTTTATAATTTTTGCTATTGGTATTCCACATCATAACATCATGTGGAGCAGAGAGAAGAACTACATGTCCCAGAGGACCTCACGGTCAGGGAAATACGTCACGGAAGTGACGCTCTCTCTCACTCTCTCTCACTGCTTGGCAGCAGGTGTGGGAGTGCTTCCAACTTGCGGCGCCTTCAGTTTCAAAGTAGGCTTCTCGGTCTTGGGAAAACTCTCTCTCTCTCTCTTATTTTATTTGATTTATTAGCCTCAATTTCAATTAAATTGTATTGTAGTGTGTTATCTTGCATTCCAATGTCATAATTAGTAAAATATGTTTTCCTCCTTAGATTGTTGCCACTGCTCTGTTTGTTTCCTTGAGCCCAGCTCACATCTCCCTTTTTCCCTTTCCCTTTCTCCCTTCCCATTTTTTGGGGCCAGGGGCCCCTGGGCCTATTGCCCCCATCATGGACATAGACTGATCTAGATAACACCATGACACCAATAAATGTATAGTGTATATTAAAAACATGGCCTAGGAATGGTCCCTGTTTACAATAATTAAACTAGCCATATGTTTCTCAATAAATCTAGTAGATTTAGAAAAGGGATTTCAATGGATTATGTTAATGGCTGAGGTTATTTTTTCAAGCAGGACCTCTATCTGATCTTAGTATAATACTTAGCAAAGGTAAGAGGTGGAGATATTGAGGCAGGGTATGCATGGCAATATCTTCAAAACTTGCTAATTAAAGTTTCTTGAAATGGAATTACAAAATAGCTATACTTGATTAACTATTAATTTTTATCATTGTCATAAATTTAATTCTTAGATTAAATTAGTGGCAGATCAAATATTTCCAGTGCAACAGCTACTGAGACAATTTTCTTACTCCACATTTAAAAAGAGTTTAGAATTATACACATAAACACAGAGATGCATATTCAGTTATTGACCAAGGGTTTTTCTTTCTTGAAATGGAAATTTGGAACATGAAGGCAATAAGAATCTATCCCAACCATGTTCCTAGGCCTAGGCACTGAACCTACGTATCTTCTTAAATCTCCGTATGAGAATCAATATGTTTAGATGAATAGATGACCCTTGTTACCTGTGGTGGGCAATCTGTAGGAAAGTGAAATTTCATTTTATTTATAAATACTTACTAATTTATAGCTAAGATAACAAAAATAAGTAGTATATTTTGGTTTTAAGAACTAAGAATAATTAACACTGTAATAAAAATAATAGGAATGAAAGTACATCAGATACTACAGAACACCATTATTTTGATAAAATACCTTCCTCTCTCCCTTTTGTTAAAATCTATTTCTTAATGACCTAATGCAGGGGCAATTATTATATAATAAAATATTACAAGCACTTTCAAGCCTTAAATTTAAATATGAAAATGTAATACAGGAAAGCAATAGCAACATATATATTCTTAATAATATCTAAATTATTTTTTAAAAGACAAATAAAACAAGTGATTAAAGCCTTTCAAACCAGTGGATTTTTTTTGGAGTTCAACTTCCCGCAGAATAGGGAGGGAGAGAACTTTTGCTGACAGTAATAATTGCCTGTAAAACTGACTTTCTACTTTCTATCTTTGTTCCAGTTATCATTATTCATTGGATTGTAAATAATTAGTGTTCCCAATAAGCTTTGTTATTCTGGTTAACTAAACAGTAATCTGTTGTCATACAGCCTCTGCCTATGTTACCTTAATTTCTTCATTCTATGTATTTCATAAAACCTCTTATGATACTCTTTGCCACACTGAGGTTTCCTTCAGAAGATCTTTGCTTCTGAGAGCTTCTCACTCGGATAGACCGAATCAAGCACCATACTGCCTCCTCTCGGAAAATGAAACACTGGGAAACTGCCACATAATGGAGCATCAGTGAAGATCTTTATTCCCCTTCCTGGTAGTGACATCAATTTTAGCTGTTGATTGCTTCTTTCTTCTAGAAAATTCTACTTATAACATTTTTACCATGGACCAACCCCTATGCTGTTATCCTTTCCTCATATTATTGACTATTATTACCATATTACATCACTGTCCTAAAATCCATATTCTTCCTCCAGCATCCTCTTGTGCTTTTAACTTAAAAAAAAAAAAAAAAAAAAAAAAAAAAAGTGGTTTAAGTAAAATTATGTATTACATTTCATATTCTAAATTCTTTTTTTTAGGATGATTTTATGATAGAAGACTTTGAAGCATTGCAAACAAACCAGAAGCTGGTCGTTTGATTTTAATTTCTTAGCAGGTGTTTTAATGTGTTTTTTATTGTTTCTTTTTAGGGTGTCACGTTTGTTTTGTTGTTGTTGTTTTTAACAAAAAATTGGGATTTATTTAAGCTTTTTGTTTGTTTATTTTGCTTTTTTTTATTTTTTCCTTCATCTGTTTTTGTAGTTTTTTATACGTTACATAGAGTAATTCAATTAGATTCTTTGCAGTGAAAGTGTTGGATGCTTCCTGGCGTCATATTTATTTTGGGAAATAGATACTTATTTGTTAAAGTTGCTTATCCTGTGGGTCTGCTAAGATGTAAATATTGTACGGCAATGTTCTTTGGTAATGTGTATGTAATTAAAGAATGAATATTAAATCCTAATAGAATGGAATTAAAACTTAAATAAAAGTTCTGAAAATTGCACCATTTTTCTTTAATACTGATGGCTAAGTTTATGATTTTTATTTTGTTTTGTTTTTTTTTGTTTCTTATTAACAACTTTTGGTCTACTCAGTCTTTTTACTTCAGAGACTCTTTTCAAATATGGTTATAGTTCCAAGGAAAATAGCTACAGCAGTCAATTTAGTTTACATCATACTTGGCAAGTGAGGATTCTGGAAGTGAAATCCTAAACCATAAAATATGCTGATTCATCCTATCCTGTGTTTTCCTTAGAATACCACTTAATTTTCAAGGAATTAAACAGAAAATTCAAGAAATTAGGTTTAGTAGCTGATGGCTTTATTTCCATTGCTAGTATTTTTTGAAAGAAAATAAAAGACAAAAAAACCAGCAAACATTAATGTTGAGGTATTTATCAATATTTGCACAGATTTTTTATACCTTTAAAAGAAGAAAGTAGTATGCTATGATCATGGACCATTAGAAGTGTCTAATCAAGTGGCAGACCCTAACTGCAGTGTCTCATGGGGACTATGAGGAACATTCATATTTTCCCTTTTTTTCTCAACGTATTTTTATATACATATATAATCAAAGGGTTGATAATAAAGATTTGTGGCTTCAACAAGAAGTGTTAGCTACCATGAGAACATTTTTAAATGAAATACATAGATGGATATTACTATGCTGAACACTGTCAAAATTAATTTTCCATATATATTCTTAGTACAACACACCATTTCCGAATAAGCTGGGAGAAATGATGATTTAACAGTTTAAAGCTGTTTTGAATTAACTTAATAAGTTATTGTGATTGCTGCAAAATGCACGATAATAAACTCTTCAGATTTCATTTCACTTTGTGTGAAGCTGTATTCATACACGGTGAGGACAAAAAATGGTAAAAATCTCTACAATACTGATGTATGTATCTTGCAAGTGCAAGTGCTCCGAAATGTGAGATTTTATCTTTTATTGTCACATTTCATAGTAAGTCATAGAAATCATCATGTGTTGACCATGCCAATCACCCAGTACTTCTTTTGATTATCCTCATGTTAATATCATGGAATGTCTTTTGTGTTTTACAGCTTATAAGTTACAGTCTTGGACTGCCTCTGTTGTTGTGGCCTTTAATTTAGTCTTCTGTCCAGGAAGTGGTCAATTTAACATTCTCCTCCTTTTAGTTAACTAAATCTAGCCTGAAATTCTAAAAGGAAACAGCTGCACTTGGTAAAACACCAAAATCACTGGATACACTTTCTTTTCTTTCCTTGGACTGAGTGGGAGGATAGATTACTAAAACAGAAACAGATTTTCTGTGAAAGCAGGTGGTTATGCAGCACATCCAGAGCTTACCTAGTGTTCTGTTTTACTCACAAAAGATAAAATCCCAGCACAGTGGACCACACATCTTGAAGGCCTTTATGTCTCTGAAAATAGTGTTTAAATTTGAACTGAAAGGTTCTAAAATGTAGTCTTGATTTTGATCTTCCAGGATTTTTGTCCCTGGATGTCCAAAATCTTCCTTTAGAGAAGATCTGAGTAACAGAAAAACTGGTAGTGCTAAAGTGAGTTACAAGTCCATTATCTCCATCATTTATTTTTTTTTTTATTATTATTATTATTTTTTTTGAGAGCACAGAGCATCTGAAAGCAACTACTGGCTGCTCTCATAATTTTTCTTAACTTTCTTATTAGAAACATTAACTGAAATTGTCTGATATCTTTAGACATGTTATTGTTAGTTTTGTTCAACATCATCTCTGTCCTCTAGCATCACTATGAAAACAGTGAGCAGCTCATCTTGGTGGGGATTCAGTGGAGACCAAAAAAAAATCTCTTTTGTCTCCACTGACATAGCCTTATGCAGACTGCTTGAGAGGACCTGTTCTGGTGGACAACCAGTGCCTCCTCAACTATGGCTTGCTTATTATTAATAGAATTGTGCATCTAGTTTATTTTTATTATTACTTTTTCTTTTTCAAATATGGTCAAATAAATTCTCATATATAGGATGATTTTCATCCTGGCACATTGATAGTGTGGAATGCTGGGCAATGGGTGGGTAGAAAACCACACCCATTAACAATGCCCAGTGTTCTCCAGCACTTCTGCCACTGGTCTGCATAGCTGAAGAGATGCTGTGCTGCAGGGAAAAGACGGAGATAGTTTACATTTCTGCTAGTATCTAGAAAATGGGATGTTGTTGTGGTAAATCCCACCTGACTCTGCAGTAAATTTCAGAGTCTGGATAAATGAATATCAGCTTCTCTTCTATCACTGTCTTTTTCCCATGGTGGCAAAATAAAAGACCTTTGATTTTTGTCTTTTATTCTCTTACTACATAAATGATAACTCACTTCTCTAACAGTCATTGACTAAAATGTTGGTTTTGTGTTTTCACTTTTTCTTTGTTTGCTTTTTTGTTTATTAACCCCAAATGGGTTTATAGCTTTTATTATTATTATTATTATTATTATTATTATTGACATTTGATAATAAAGAGCAGTGCAATAGGTCATTTAGAGAGCAGCCTTAAGTAGATTAATTCTGGTGGAACAGAAGTGATAAAAAGCTAATGCTGTAGATGATACAGAAGTTTTCAACCAGGCACTACAGTTCAGGTACTGAATTTCTCTTCTGCCTTTCAGTACTGAGTAACTTTTCGCACAGTAGATTTACCTTGGTGAATAATATGTCCTTATATGCAGCCATAGTACTTTGAAAACCACTGAAATTTTGTGCTGGTTTGTTGCTAACTATAAATTTCCAAGGTTGACATTTTTGCTACAGGAATTTTGGACATTTCTGTGGCGAATTATTAATTTAGATGAAATATCTACCCACTGCACATAGCATATCTGTATTGTTTGATTGTTTTGGACAGTTTTGAAATGTTGGTAACTGATAGCAATTTCTCACCAAAGACAGAGCAAACCATTAAAACCATAAAAATAATAATAATAAAAAATTACAGAAAGCTATGGGAAGCATTTTCTATGCTCAACTTCAGACACCTCATTCAGCCAGATAAGCTATCCAAATGTCTATACTTCCTATAGAAAACAAAATGGGGAGAAATCAAAGACCCAAGGCAAAGACTTGTAGTTGTCATAGAATCATAGAGTCATAGAATTATAGAGTCACAGAATGGCTTGGACTGGGAGGGACATAAAAGTAGGAACTTTTTTCTAGATGTCATATTTGTGGGCTTTTTGTTTTACTGCTTACTTTAAAAAGTGGAAGTGATTCTGGAACAAAGCTCAATTTTTATTTTTTTATTTGAGATACGTAGATATTATTTTTAGTTAGAGATGATATGTGACCTACAGCTCCAGCTTACCTGTGACCTGGAGAGGTGGAACTGATGAACAGAAAAATGAAAGCAATTACAATTGGCAAAATTATGCTATGAAAAGTATTTGATAACAAGTAATTATATTTTTTGTTTGCGTAGAAAGTTTTTAAAGACAACTAAAGTTAACAGCCAAAACTTTAACGTGAAATTCTGAATAGTTGCAACTACAAAAGAATTAAAAACAAAGGTCTCAAATATTTTTTGTTGCATGATCTCCTTCTCACTGCTAACTTTGAAAGGACTTCTGAACTTCTAAAGTATGAAGCATATATAAAGGAAGAATGTTGTGCAAATATTCTGTCACAATCTCATTGTAGAACTTTGAGGTATTAATTAACTGATTGTTAGAAAACTTTACTCACAGCTTTACCCAAAACATTTTTTCCAGAAGTTTTAGATCAGGTCTGCACTGATTTTAATACAGGATGTTTATTCCTTACATCAATCTCTGTATGCAGTATTGATCTAATGCCCAGAATCCGCTTTGATCAAAAAAATACATAACCACAAAACTCCTATGTTTGTTCTATCACTGGCAGTGTAGGTATTAGAAAGAGCATTTTCCCATTCTAAACAACATACTTTCAGTGAATTTTCAGCAGAAGCTAAATACCTACATGTCACATAAATGCAGCTGGAGTATATATTCAGTCAGTTGTGCAATATGAGAGAAACAGAAACAAGTAATTCCTTCCAAAATCTCTTTGCTTCAAATATATCTTTCTTCTCAAATTGTGGGAAAATATATATATATATATATATATATATATATATAGATTTGGATAATCATTTTGTTATTTCAGTATGAAGTTTTCATATAATCTGCTGCCTACTTTTCCCTGTCTGTGAGACCCAGTATAACTGACCCTGAAAGATGAAAATTTTAAGAGCTGCTTAACCTATAGTAGCTTGCATGCTACCTAGAACTCAAACAACTGAAAGCATCTGATCAACAAAAAAGTCTGTTATCAGTAGCAACCTGTGAGAATGAAATACACACAACAAAATACCATTTTCTTTCTTTTTATTTATTTATTTATTTATTATTTTTTCTAGAAGTTGGATAATCAACAAACTTTTAATCTTGCCTCCAAAGCTGAGATTAACTATTTTACAAAAGGTTTACAAGTATGATATCCAAACATAACATCAACATTAGAGGAAAAAAATTGTAAATGCTAAACTTAGCACTTTGAAGCAAACAACGAGATGTACATCTGTTTGATCAGGTGGGTATTTCAGCATGATGGTTTAGAAGTTCTTTTAAAGAGACTGGAAGGTCATACTGAACAGAATTTTTTATGTCATTACTTAAAATAATAAATGAAAATATTCATTCCCAACATGTAAAATAACCAGCTTTGTATCCAGCAGTCAGGGCTGGGCAAGGAATACATCACTGCTAACACAATAGCTGAAACACAATTGTCTGTCTTCAGGGTGGGCAGAAAGTTGTATGCAGCAGCTGGAGCTTTAGAGAAACTGACAAGTTACGTTTTTATGACCTGCTTGAAACAATCTGTTTCGACATTTCAGGAATTACCACAGCTTCTGGGAAAAGCCAAGCATGCAGTCGGAGCCCAACAAGCCAGTACTCTGTGTTGAAGTTTAATTAAGCCACCTACTGCGAAAACTACCATGGGGGAAGATCTACACTGAGTGTGAGATTTTCAAACCAGTGGATAGCATCCAGGGAAGACAGCAGTTTTGACACCCAATGTATTTGCCCTAGTTACTATGAATTACATGCCCTACTTCTTATGAAATATGCATACTGAAAGCTCAGTTAGGAGTAATGTTTGCAAATTTGTTGGTTACAATGCTGAAATAGTCACTGTGTTAAAAAAAAAAAAAAAATGTTTTTTTTCATTCTATTTCATTTTGGTAATTGAGTAGTATAGTTAGTCTTTACAGATTGTCACTGCTACAAATCCATTTATTCCTTTAGATTTTCCTGGCTTAGCTTTAATTCATCAGTATTAGTGAATTTTCAGAACATTTGGTGACATGCCTCAGCACATCATTTGTGTTCTTGTGTGACAGTAGAATGAAAACATGTATCATGAGAGAGAACAAAATTCATTTGGTTTAATTAAAGAGTTTGCAAATAATATTTGTCAATTTCTCTTAAATAAGAAATTATCTACTCTTGATCATACATTATTTTCATGTTTCAGATTTTTTTTAGCATTAAAAAAAAAAACAACAAACAGCAACAACAAAAAAACCTCCTGATTTTTTTTACTATAGTACAGAATGAGGAAACTAGCAATGATTTTAAATAGTCATTATATTGATGTCAGAGGGATAATTCTAACCAGTTAAAGTTCTTAAGCCTGGGGCTAAATAAGAAAAGTTTATGTGAGGTGTTTTTTTGTTGTTGTTGTTGTTGTCTGTTTGTTTTTAAAGTACTGCTTGATACCGTAGTATTTTGCTACGATTGATTACTAGACAATGAAAAGAAATGAAATAAGATTACATTCTTATCTATCCTTGCTTCTTCATCTTTGTTTCCACTTACCGCTACTTAGAAACCATTTTTCTTTTTTTTGGATGGAAGTGTTTTCATAATTCCTGTTTAAAACTATATTCCTCAACACATTTCTCTTTCATTGTTTATCTACTTTGTTCTGTGTGGCACTTTGAAAGGTACATTGGTTACCTATATGTTGCAGACAGTACCTTACTTTATGCATAAAGAAAAACAGTACTTTATTCAGGAAGTTGCAAACATTTGGATTAATGTCAAATGATAGCATTTCAGTTTTGCTTTTACTGACTTGCCATTTTCAAAGTGGGAAAGATGATACAATTTTTATATTAATCTAAGGATTAAACTTATTCTAACAAACAACTCAGGGCATAGAGAACTGTATTTTCACACCCAGGATAAATAAATTCTTAGAGGTCATCTTTCACTAACAGATGTAGTTCAATTTATTATCTGTCTGCTGCGGGACTTGGGGTTTTAAGAAATAGAGATGTCACGTGTATGATGTAAAACAGGTACACTTTCCATAGATGTGTTCTGTTAATTGACAGTCAAAAGTTGTGATATCGTTTGCTTTTAAAATTTAGTAATTTGTGAAGACTACATGAAAAGATGTAATAAGATTATTTATTTTACTACAGATACACTGGTAGAATTTTCTAAGTATGAAGAAATTCAATGAGATGTGAGCTGTTTCTTGTGACTGAAAACTGTAATACAAACTTCACTTCTTTGAAAGGTGAATTCTTAGCTTTTCACTTTATGAACTCTCCTAAACTATCACTTCAGAGAGCCATTAAGTACTTCTTAGATGTGTCAAGTGTGAGAGAGAAAACATACTAAACAAAGTCGAAGAATTAAAAACTTTGGAATTATTTTGGATTTATAAATATTATATATATATTTTAAAAGCATTTACTACTGAAAAAAGGCATGAAATAAAAGCAGAAATGATACATAGAGCATTTGTAACTTGTAGATTTTAAAATGTTACAACTACAATTCACTTACTGTAATTTGGAGGTGTTAGCAGAGTAAGAATGAGGTACCAGCTTTATGGATACAAGTAGTACTATTGGCTTCCTTCTTTCTTTCTTTCTTTCTTTCTTTCTTTCTTCCTTTCTTTCTCTCTTTCTTTCTTTCTTTCTTTCTTTCTTTCTTTCTTTCTTTCTTTCTTTCTTTCTTTCTTTCTTTCTTTCTTTCTTTCTTTCTTTCTTTCTTTCTTTCTTTCTTTCTTTCTTTCTTTCTTTCTTTCTTTCTTTCTTTCTTTCTTTCTTTCTTTCTTTCTTTCTTTCTTCCTTTCTTTCTTTCTTCCTTTCTTTCTTTCTTCCTTTCTTTCTTTCTTCCTTTCTTTCTTTCTTCCTTTCTTTCTTCCTTCCTTTCTTTCTTCCTTTCTTTCTTTCTTTCTTTCTTTCTTTCTTTCTTTCTTTCTTTCTTTCTTTCTTTCTTTCTTTCTTTCTTTCTTTCTTTCTTTCTTTCTTTCTTTCTTTCTTTCTTTCTTTCTTTCTTTCTTTCTTTCTTTCTTTCTTTCTTTCTTTTTTTCAATTTTTTCTGGCTTGATAAAAAGTTTGTTATCTTTAAATATTTCCATCTCACACTCATGAATATATTTTAAAATAGTTGAATAAATAACTGAAACTAATAAGATTAAGATTTTAATCCTGAACAACAGAATATACAGGCAAAAGATTCCCAGATTAGTTTAGTCAGACAAAAAGAGGTTCTTAAAGAAGCTGTCTGTAATCTTAAGAGCTAAAGCATCTGACAGGCAAAACAGAAAAAATAAAAATTAAAAAAACAACAACAACAAAAAAAAAACAACAACAACAAAAAAAAAATCATAAGACTTGAGATTGCTGGCCTCTAAGTCATGTTTAAACACCCAATAAATGGATATTTGTTAAGCTGAAAGTTTAGTGTCTGGAGGTTTATCATGTGTACCAGACTAGGCAGGCTGCAGGGATCAGAGTAGGGTGAAGGGAGCACCTATGGCATGACCAACATTCTAAGGGCCATATGTTCCTTCTGGCTGCTCTGTGTGCTCTGGCTCGCAGCCACAAGAAATGAAGTCAATAAACCAGGGGAGGAAGGGTAACAGGAGCTCCACTGTAGAGTGCATAGAATGGAAGTGTCACAGGCTCAAAGGAAAGAGGAAAACTTAAGGGGAACATCTCAATAGGCATCTATGTTTGACCATTACTGTTTGTCCTGCTTTGATTTGAGGAGAAGCAGTGAAGGATAGTGGCCTTAAAAAAATAACAATAAATAAAAAATTGTAGGGTTGTCTAAAGAAGACAGAAGTGAATAATTGAGCCTGTTTTTGTTGTTGATTTGATGTACTGCACAGATGTTTCTTTACGGTGCTGCTAAAACAAGATGAACTCCATCCAGTCACCTGACTGTGATCAACTGTACGAGAGCATTAATTGGATTAATGACTTACTTCAAGGTTTCTTACACATGACCCTGGTTCATTTCAAGAAGTGCTCTTTATCCAATTATATATTTTACAGCAAACTGTAAATATTCTCTTCAAATATATTGAAATGTGTGCTCAAGTTGCTATATTTTACATCTATGGTCATATTAAAATTTGAAATCATAGTAGCTGCTTATTTACATTTCACTGAATTAGAGAAGAAAGCATGTTCAGGCATTTTGTTTTTGTTTTTGACTTCTACAAGATTAGGACAGACTCTTAGGTAACACGGATTATTGTCCTTGAGTAGTCTGCAAATAGGATATCTATAAATAACTTTAAGTCTTGGTTTAGTTTGTATTTTTGTATGTTCCAGGATTAGCAGAATAGGACCAGAGTGAGAATGTGAGGTGAGCATGAGATAAACTTGTATATAAGGCAAGAAGAATCATCATGTGCTGCAACACATGTAGATGGCTTCAGTTTAAGGCTACTTTCTGTTCCACAGCTTGATCAAATGTAGGAGCATAGACTATTGCCGTATTTATTTTGATTGGCCAGTTGCTTACTGCTGGAAAACTCCTAGACTTAATTTAGAAAATGAAAATGCAGAGAAGTTCACATAGCAAAAGTGAGCAAAATATAATGACAGGTGATAGATATGTCTGATTACTCATTTATCACAATATCTAAAAAGCCTGAGCTGAAAGTATAGAATAGTGGGAATTTGCATGGCTGAGACTGCTTTGAGATGACAGTGTGAAGGCTTGTTTACTTTTTCAACTAACCATGGCCTTTAAAATGCTACAAAAATAAAGAAACACAAATGTCAAAACCTTTCCTCCGAAGTCCATTAATATCTAAGAATAGTTGTTGTTGATTATATGAGTTCCAATGGAGAAAAGTGGAGAAGAGTCATCACTCAGTGGTCTACTTGCAAATAAGTAGATATTTTTCTTTTCATTAAATGAAAATAAGTACACTTTAGCTAAAATTAAAATGTTTCAGATTTTCCACTTGTTAATATTCTAATGATTGATTTTTGGAGGTAGATGACATTCAATTATGATTCACAGAAGAAACATAAAAGGAAAAAACAGATTAGAAGCTGTATGTATTGTTAAAATGGTAGAGAAAAAAATGTATAGAGAGGAACAAAGTCTGAATCTTGTGAAGAAAGTCATACAGATTTCTGTAGTGTGTTAGAACTGACTTTGAAGACTATGCAATGATTTACTGTTCTGTCCTGAGCAAGTCACTAAATCTTTTTGTTCTGTATGTCTATTTTTAGAGCAGAAATGCTGTTGAGATTGTAGATCACAGAATCACAGAATTGTAGGGGTTGGAAGGGACCTCCAGAGATCATCAAGTCCAACCCCCCTGCCAAAGAAGGTTCCCCACACCAGGTCACACAGGCAGGCATCCAGGCAGGTTTTGAATATCTCTAGAGGAGGAGACTCCACAACTTCCTCAGGCAGCCTGTTCCAGTGCTCTGTCACCCTCACCATAAAGCAGTTCTTGCGCACATTCGTGTGGAACTTCCTATGATCCAGTATCTGGCCATTTCCCCTTGTCTCGTCTCCACACACTGCTGAAAAGAGTCTCGCTTCGCCACTTTCCCCCCACACTTTAGATTTTTATAGACCTGGATCAAGTCCCCTCTCAGTCTTCTTTTCTCAAGGCTAAACAGTCCCAGTTTACTTAGCCTTTCTTCAAAGGGAAGATGCTTCAGGCCCTTCAGCATCTCTGTGGCCCTCTGCTCAATTCTTTCCAAGAGATACTTGTCTTTTTTGTACTGAAGAGCCCAGAACTGTACACAGTGCTCCAGATGAGGCCTTACCAGGGCAGAGTAGAGGGGGGAGGATCACCTCCCTCGACTTGTTGTCTATGCTCTTAATATAAGATGGTGGCCATTTGGATTCCCTGGATAAAACTCTTTACCTGTGATGTGTGCACAAATGTGGAACCAGGCAGTCAGTGACAGTGTAGCAGGACAATGTGCAGCTTCATTATTCCCTGGCAAAGGCAGTAAGATTGCAGTATTCCATATGTTATGTTTCCCCACCAGCCAACAGGCAACAGAAATAAGAACTTGTCCTGAGAACTATTTCCCAGGAATTAGTCTCTGCAACTAAAATTTCTAGGTGTTTCAGTAACATCAGAAGAAATACTCTATTAATTTGACAGCACAAGAATGCAAATATTGATTGGATCACAGTACTTGTTAAATGGAAAATATAGAGCCATAGAATCACAGAATCACCATGGTTGGAAAAGACCACCAAGATCATCCAGCTGTTCACTTATCACCAATAGTTCCCACTAAACCATATACAACATCTAAATGCTTCTTGAACACCTCCAGGGATGGTGATTCTACCAGCACTCTGGGCAGCCTGTTCCAGTGCCTAAGAACTCTTTCAAAGAAAAATTCCCTCCTAACATCCAACCTGAATCTTCCCTGGTGCAATTAGAGGCCATTCCCTCTAATTCTACTGCTTACATGGGAGAAGAGGCTGAGCCCCACCGTGCCACAATCTCCCTTTGGGTAGTTGTAGGATTAGTGTTATAACTGATCACAGTACTCAAGGTGTGGCCTCACCAAGGCCGAGTACAGAAAGTACATATGGAGGAAAAGATAACTTCAATTAAATCAGACAAGGACTGAGGACAAGATTTAGTCAAAAAGCACTTCCTCTAAATGGTTTTGTTTTGTTTTGTTTTGTTTTTTGTCTCTGTTGTCCTTTAATTTTAAAAAAATGCAATTGAAGCTGACGAGATGACTTCCAAATTACAGTATATGATCCAAGGACCTGGCAAAACTTTTTTCATTTCTGGTGTTTGGAGATCACAAGGAGATAATAAATCTGCTTCAGTGAAGTATGCTAGATTTTTTATGTATACTCTCTTCCTGGTCTGCTTAGGAGCTTTGCTTCTCACCATGCTTTGGGTGCTTAAGTTTGGTGAGAGTGGAATGTTGTTGTTTAATGACTAACTCAAGGTCATTTCAAGTCTCATGTTGCAAGCTTGTTCATAAGATCTAAATAAATGAGTCTTAAATTCAGGGCCAGTACATATTCATTTACACATTCTCGAGTCCAACAGGTGAACTCACAGACAGTAGCTTAAACAGGAAAAGAATAATTTCTGTTAACTGTCTGTGGCTTAGTAAGTTAGCAATCAGGATTGAGTGAAAACAAGATAGTCATCTGTAGTACAGACTGAGGCTCTTTGTGTCTGGGGTCAGGTCACTCGGTGCTTTGCTGTTTTGCACTGACTTCTTGAGTCTGTGCTAGAGAAGCGGTGATGGCTGCTGGGGTCAGGCAAGCATTGCTCTTCCTGCTGATGAAATATTCTGCACGTTGAACTCTCTAGGCCCTCTTGTTCCTCCTGATCAAGAACATCCTGTTCCTTTCTCCTTGGAGTCCTGGGCACTGAGGCACAAACACAGCACGGACAAGTGAAATGAAAAGCCCATAAAGACACAGACAAAATGGATTCAGCTATTCTCTTGCTCACCTCCTTTTTTTGCCCAGGCAGCCCCAAGGGCCAACTGTACCCTGTGGTGCACTAGGCCCAGCACTGACACCAGTGTGACCTTTATAATTCAGAAAAATTATAACCAGTATGTTACCCAAAGCTCATTGTAAATGTTCACATGCACCTACATGCATTCTTATGCATTCAGAAGCCCAAAACCATAACCTTGACTTCCTAAAGGCATCAGTGCAGTAGCTGCACTGTAACAAATATTAGGGAAGTTTCCACTGCCAGTGACAATGAGATCTCACTTGTGTACTATGGTAACTGATACATTCCTTCCTTCCCAAAAGATAATTCACTTGATGTTCTGAAGCATACTATGGCACCTTCTGGACCTCTGATAAAATTGTGTTTGTCATTTTCTTTTGTTTTTAATTGTATTGTGTTTTAATTTAATTTCCATTTCTTTAATGATAAAAACTACAGAAGCATACAGAACTTTATTTATTACTTGAATATAGTCACTTTTTTTTTTTTTTTTTTTTTTTTTTTCAGTACTATTTGGCATATTCTATGATATTACATATTTTATTCAGAATTTTTTTAAACTACCAGAATAATTTAACAAATTGTTGCAGGTCAAGGACATTTTGCAGGCCTAATTTAGTAAAAGTTCAAAATCTTTTGTTAAAACACCCACATAGAATTATAGAATCATAGAATCACCAAGGTTGGAAAAGACCTAAAAGGTCATCCAGTCCAACCGTTCACCTATTACCAATAGCTCCCACTAAACCATGTCCCTCAACACAACATCCAGTCATTCCCTGAACACCCCCAGGGTCAGTGACTCCACCACCTCCCTGGGCAGTCCATTCCAGTGCCTGACCACCCTTTCTGAGAAGTAATACCTCCTAATGTCCAGCTTGAATCTCCCCTGCCATAGCTTGAAAAATATGGAACGCTTCACGAATTTGCGTGTCATCTTGTCAACATTTTATGGGCTGGTTTGGCCCGGTTCTGTGACATGTGGAGTGGAGCAATTTTGCAAAATCTGTGCCTCCAAAAAGGGAAACAGGTCCCCAAAATTATTTAAAACAGTGGCAATAATCTGAGGAGAAACAAACCAATTTTCTAAATATGATATAGGAATGCAAGATAGCACACTATAATACAATATATTTAGAACTGAAGCTAATAAATCAAATACAGTGAGAGAGTATCTGAAAGCTGTAAGCCCTACATTAACACTTAAGTGATGCGCATAGTTGGGATGGGCAGCAGCCAGGAGAGGCAAAGAGAGAAGAGCCCAGTCAGGTGACCTTGCCAGGAGTTATATCTCTTCTCTGACCGCAAAGTCCCCTGGGGAATGTAGTTCTTCTTCTTTTCTGAACAGGTACCCGGAACTGGAGCATTCACGCTTTAACTCCCGGTACACTACATGATGTTATGATGTGGAATACCAGTAACCAAAAATCATAAAACCATGACAATACTTGAATCTATTTAATGATGCTTCACCCTTTAATCTCCGCTGTCTTGATTCCAGTTGATGTGTGATCTTTGCCTTGTGGTTTTGTGATAAGACCACATGCACAGTTCAAATCCTTGCAAAACTTTCAGGTATATTTCAAATAAATTGTGAGCTCTGCCACAGTCTTTTGGCATGAACACATTTCAGTTCTTCAGAAGGTCCGTAAATTGAATATGAATAGGTAGTTTATCAGTGTATAAATAATCTTATTGAGAAGATGTAATGGAGTAATTTTCTAAAAGATTTTAGTTCATGTATATAGAATGTAACCTGGTGGCTCATAAAAGAAGATCCAAAGTTGGGCTAATTTTCTTTCCAATATATTACAAATGAGATCTTATAAATGTCAAGTTAATAAAACCTTTTTAAAATTATTAACTATTACTTTCTAAAGTGAAGTAGATAATTAATTTCACTAGCAAGCTACAGGAAAAAAATTGTATCACAACTTATAAAAACAGCTTTCATGTATTGACACAGTTATTTCTTAACATTCCAGAGGTCTTATAGGAATTATAATTACATATTTTACCTTTAAATTAAGTACTTATTAAGATTTGTAAAGCATTCATCTGACAGATTAAAGGGCACATTGTTACATTCATATAGTCATGGGAAAAATTAATGGTGTGACTGTGGATCTTCATAACTAAGATCTGGACTAATATGTCATGCTGTTAAAGTAAAATAATATTTTCATCTTTTACACTTTCGATTTTACAATTTTTATTTTTATTTTGAAACTGAAAAAAAAAAACAAACAAAAAAACAGAGAAAAAAAAAATAGAATCATAGAATGGTTTGGGTTGGAGAGAAACACAAAGATCATCAAGTTCCAACCCACCTGCCTTTGGAAGGGCTGCTGACTGCTAGATCAAGCACCAGATCAGGCTGCCCAAGAGCCCCATCCAGCCTGGCCCTGAACACCTTCAGGGATGGGGCATCCACAACTTAGCAAGTCACCACTTCCTCAGTGAAAAATTTCCCTGACATCTACATCTAAAATCTCCCCTCTTTTAGTTTAAAATCATCCTCTCTTGTCCTATATGTGTAAAAAGTCAGTTTATAATCTTCAGTCACATACTGGAAGGTCACAATGAGGTCTCCCCAGAATTTCTCCAGACTGAACATGCCTAGCTCCCTCAGCCTGTCTTTGTAGAAGTGCTTCAATCCTCTGATCATCTTCATGGTCCTCCTCTGGACACAATTCAAAAGCTCCATATCTTTCCTGAGCTGGGGATCCCAGGCCTGGACACAGTACTCCAAATGTGGCCCTCCTTTTCTTCCACTCCCTCACCCTGCTAGCTAGCCCTCTGTTGATGCAGCTAGGCAAATTAAGTGAAAAGCTAAAAGAATTGTAATGACCTATGATGTGATAACAGGTGCTTAGTCCCTGTTTTGGTCTCATGAGAAAGTGAGCATTGTAGAATGCATTTTCTTTTCATTTCAAATGCATTTATACAAAATATATTAAAAATAGATAAAAATAGATAAATAAATAATAAATACATAATGTATATTAAAATATATTATATAAATGTTATGTTATTATAATATTAGATATATGTATATATAATAACAGATAAATAATATATAAAAATTGAACATTTTATATAAATGATGCATTTATACTTTACATTGTATTTACATTATATTCTTTAGATTATTTCAAATACTGGAAACTTTATTAACATTAACTGGACATTATTCACAGCACCATCTAGACAAATATGAAGATCACTATATTGATAGAGAATACTGTGGTAGCCTGATAAGATTCACCAGAAAATTCCCTGAAAAACTGCTCCTACATAAATGCATATAATCTTTAGAGGCAGATAGATGAATGCATTCCTGTACTTTCGTTTTGTGATTTGCAAATCTTTCCACTGTAATCAGTGGAATTACATGCTAAGAAACCAGTCTGAAAATGTCTGATTTGTAGAATAAAATAGAGTACACATCAAACACTGAAATATTGGGGCTTTGGGGCAATTTTGCCATCTTGACATTGAATCGACCTGCAAATTGCTCATAGAATAATTTCCTTGCCCTTTAATGTTTTTGCTATTTTGTTTGTTTCTTTTTGTTTTGATTGACTGAACAGCAGGATAGGAGGAGTTCTTCTCTGACATAAGCTCTTATCAAATTGTCCCATTGGATGCCTTTATGTAGAATATTATACTTAACAATTTGCTATCTTGCTTAAGTATGCACTTGCCATTTTTAAGCAGTATAGAACATACATATTAATATACAGTAAATGCAACTTAAAAGAGCTAGAAATCATGCAAAATTGGGAGTAAAAAGGCAACTGATGACCTCAGATTCTTCTGCTACTAACTTCACAGCAGTGAATGCTCTTGTTTCTTGAACATAAATGATTTGTTCCTGGAATTGGAAAAGGTAACTTTTCTTCTGCTTCCATTTTCTTCTTAATACCTTAATTTAAGCAAATTCTGATGAGTTCAGTGCCGAAATCATGTGAGAAACTAATGATATCAGACATACAACTACCTAGAGAGGCTGTGGTTGTCATTTGTGTGAATTATTCAAACCAGTGATGGTGTGCCATGGTGCCTGTTGCTACTGAAGTGGAAACAAAATCAATTGTGTACAATATGTACAGTTATATGTACGGTGTGAAGAGAAAGCAGATGGCAGGGATACATAAAACTTTAATGTCTTCCAATCTGTTTACTTATTTTAAAGAGCTATCGTAATCATCACACTCTGTGTGCTTTGTTTACATGCGTAAGTGCTGGTGTGATCAAGCAGAAGAAAATCCCAAGAAATGTGCCAGTTCCAAAACCTGGCTAATATGAGTTAGAAAGCTAGTGTGCTGCAGAGGATTAAGACAGATTAGAAAAGATCATGAGGAGTTGCCTTCCATTTAGGACTGCATTCACTGATAATGACACTGAGGCAAAAGGGGGATAATGTACCAAGAAAGATTTAGCAGGTGACAGATAGAGGGACTAGCTTTATTAGCACTGGACAATATGCCTCACATTTTCATGTCATGTGAAATGGTAATATCAGTTTCTTTTCTAGATAGAACATGTTTTCTTCAGTTCTTATTTCCTTCAGAAAGAGCTTTCTAGCTGAAAAAGGCCATAATATTATTTCTATGCTAAAAATATTAATTAGTTGACTGAAGCATGTGTGTTGTTGTTGTTGTTTGTTGGTTTGCTGCTATTTTCTCTCTCTCCTTTTTTATTTTATTTATTTATTTATTTTACATATACGGAACTGAATGAAGAAAGTTTCTGTCTTCCTATGCTGGTGGAAAAAGAACCTAAATAAAAGAATCCAAAATACTAAGACCTTCTGAGATGTAAAATATTTATTTTTCCAGAATCTTTTAAAGCTCAAGTATGGAATTAAGCCTGTGCTGGAGTGCTGTTGTGGTTTAATTCAGCCAGAAGCTAATCAGCACACAGTTGTTAGCTCACACCCTTCCTTCCCAATGGGACTGTGGAGACAATTGGGAAGAAAAAACAAAACAAAACAAAACAACCCAACAAAGTAACACAGATGGGTTGAGATAAAACTATTTGCTAAGATAAAGGAAAAGGATAATAGCTATGTTTATATATAAATATATAAATCTACATAACAAGTGTTGCACAAGCAATTGCTCATCCCCTCACAGCTGATGCCTAGCTAACCCCATGAGTAGCAAAAGAAAGAGTGATGAACTCCTATCCCCTTCAAAGCTCCCCCTGCATGCATGATGTCATATGATATGGAAAATCTCTTTGGCCAGTTACAGTCAGCTGTCCTAATTCTGTTCCCTCCCCATATCTTGGGCCCTTTGCCTTGGCTCTGTGCAACACTGCTTAGCAGCAGTAAACATCAGTAAACACAAGTGTGTTATCACAAGTGTTTTTTTCTCATGGAACTAAAATATAGTGTCATACCAGACACTGAAAAAATCAATTGTGCCGAGCTGAAATAAAGACAACTGACTTACCCTGAAGGTATGCTAATGACAATTAGGACAAGGGAAGCCTGCAGATAGATTATAGAACATAAAACAACTGCAAATGAATTTGTGAGAGTAACATTTGTTCGAGATTTTTCATGCTCTGCTCTTGTTCTCAGTGCTTGCTATGATGCTATAAGGATATCTTATCTAAGATTTGTTGTAGATGACTGTCAAAAAATATGAATTCAATGGGGATAGGAACAAGAATTACAGATCATTAAATAATAATGTTGTCAGCACAGATGTCATGTTGTATAGTCTTTAAATAAAAATAAAAAATATAAAGGAGAATAAAATAAACTAATTGTTAATATTTTTAAAGTGTGGCAAATAAATTGTTTTCTTAAGTATCTGTTACAAACCACTGAATCTATGACATCTAATTATAGAAATCTATGGATAAAATAATACCTCCCAGGGGTGAACAAACTGCTTTACGGTAAAGAATAGGTGTTATGAATGTCAGTTTTGTTTATCAGGACCCCCGTAATTAGGTTTGTGGGCCAAAATCAGTGGAAAATCCTTCAGTAAGTAGATAGAAATGTAATTTCTAGGTAATTTGCTGGAGATTTTGACATCCCTGAGTTTTGGGGATCCTAGTCTGTAATTAATACAGCTAAGGTAAGAAAGAAATAATCTTGATATAGAAAGTGATCACTTGTGGAGTTGTGACTGCTGCCCTGCAATTCACTTTTCTGTGGGCTACAAAAGTACATGAGGGGAAGGAGAACCATTGAACCAGGGGTTTTGAAAGGCTAGAACGGCCCCTTAGAAAGCGAACATTTAGTCTCGCTTAGGCATACTGCGAGATGGATAGAAACTGATGCGCAGAAACTTCTCAGACAAACTTGATCAAATATGGTGGAGTAGGGGAAATACAGAGCCTGGCTGGTCTAGTGTCAACTAAATAATAATATCTTACCAGTGTTGATACATCTCTCTGTAAAGCAGGGTTAAGGTTTATAAACTGCTTGTTCACATTTAAAGAAAAAGTCTTAATGTTTGGGTTACACCAATTGACTTTCCTGACCCTCAGCAAACTAGACAAGCCTTAGCAAGTGACTGAAGAGCTTTAATATGTTTAAATGAGGATACCTTGATTAAACAAAGGTTATTCTATCCTTGCTTGACTTCTTACCTAAGTATCAGGCTGCATCTTTTCACTTCTATCAAGTTTATATGTTTAGAAATTTTTGAAAGGTTAAATCACAATGTATTTTAATCACATACCCTCAAATAAAAACCTAATACTGACCTGTCATGACATTCAGCCACAGTTTAAAATCAGCTCACAGGAAGACAAGGTTGTATTTAGTTTGAAGAGTTTTTACATGTACTTTGTATAAACTTACAAAGCTGTTAGAAGTGAATAGAACTGACATGAGAGCAAAGCAAGAGGTCATGTCAGGCAAAAATATTTTTTTTCTTTTCTGCCTTTCTTTTTTTTTAATTTAAACAAATGCATTTAACCCTTTAACTACAAGTCTACTGACAAAGTGGTAACTCTATTTATCTCAGTTTGTCTTAAGACAAAAACATTCTTCAGTGTCTTTGATTTTTCACCCTTTAAATATGACCTGGATCTTGGCCCAGTGCCTGGATATTATGGCCTCGTGACTGAAAGTAAGATATTTAAAATACTACAGTACCACATCTTGGCATAGGAGGATAGAGAATAAATGCATTAATATCTATCTTAGATCTGTGATTTGGCTGAAGATTCTGCACATAATACTTCACTATATTCCAAAGAGAGAAAATATGAGAAGTGAAGCAACTATGTGGAAAGACTTACAATGATTATAAGAATTAGTTGTATTATGATAATGAATGCTACATGCCATAATTCATGTTGGGGGGAAAAAATAAAAATTAAAAAAAAAAAAAAAAGTCTGTTTTATTAGTAATAACTAGGCTTATTGTTATTTTATAAGAGATTTGATGCAGAATTTAAGATTGGAAAAATATTTGCATAAAACAACATAAATTTCTGTGTTCAGCAGGAATAGGATAGATTTATGTGAAGCTACAACGGACACCCTTTTCTTCATTTTGGCTGTGATTTTTTTATTTTATTTATTTATTTATTTATTTTTACAGATGGGAGAGAGATCACAAATATACTTATCCCCAAACTGCAGCCTTCACTTTATGTTTTCCACTGAAGTGCAGTTCAATTGCTAAAAGATACAGAACAAGAAAATGAGAATAAAGCTCAGCTTTTGTAGAAAATCAGACCAACAGAAAAGACAGGGACTGAGAACTCATCAGATGAGTATTTTCCTGTATTTAACAACTTATTATTCTATCAACTGCTATTTACACTTAGTACACAAATACATGTAAATTCATGTGCAACAAAAATGTAATAGACAGTGTTACTTTACTGTATTAAAGATGCAAAATTATGTATCTGAAGACTAGGAAATGCTGGAAGTGAGTTACCTGGCTGCTATTAATTCAGTAGACTTTTGTGAAAGTATTTGGTTTGTGTGAATTGCAACGTTAATTTAATTAAATGGATTTTTTCTTTCCAGGCAACCTCTGTTTCATTCACAATACAGAGTGAATGATGCTTACTTAATGAGCAGCTGCTCAATAATTTGTTTTTGTTTCATTGTTCAGCATGTGTGGTCCCATTTGTTATTTACAAGAGACTAACAATCCAGATCCCTACTGAAAACTATCCATTTCATCACATATTTTTTTCTTCAGATTTCACTATCATGTAAGAATACACCACTAAAGCCTCCTCAGCATACTGTGATACTAGGACTGATGTCATCCCCATCAGAAAGACAGTGGAAATGTAAATAGATTCAATTCCAGAGTTTCTATTGTATGACCAGCTTCAGATGACTGTTAGTTCTTTATTTATAGACTAAATTTAGCTTTGTATGGTAGTTCTGTCTATTCAAACATATTTCCCACTAACTTCTACTGTAACTAATGCAACCAATAGAACAGGTTCCAGGAAATTTAGTTAGGCAACAAGAAAATTAAGGACACCAAAGGAGTGACCTATATGTTTTAGTAATTTGAAAAGCATCACACAGCTTTTATGTGGGGCACTTTTCAACTCCCTTTTTTTCTTTTCTTTTTTTTTTTTTTTTCAAACCAGCAATCCCTTCTGCCATTCTCTCCAGTCTGCTAAAACTAAATCTAAATTCAGATGTATCAACATGTGCTCAATTATATAAGAATTATGAATCTCATGAACCAGGTGGCCCTTTTATAAATCTTCACCATACTATGTGGTACTTTCACAGAATCAGAGAACCATAGGGGTTGGAAGGGACCTCCAGAGATCATCAAGTCCAACCCCCCTGCCAAAGCAGTTTCCATACACCTGGTTTCACAGGTAGGCATCCATGTGGGTCTTGAATATCTCCAGAGAAGGAGACTCCACAGCCCCCCTTTGCAGCCTGTTCCAGTGCTGTTTCAAGGTATGTCAGTTTCACAGCCAGACATAAAAGAACGTACAAGTTAGATCCAAATTGGCAGTTCTGGAGGTTACCACAGTTAGAAGCAAATGTAGAGCCAGAAGCAAAAAAAAAAACAACAAAACAAAACAGAAACAAAACACCAAAAAAAAACCCCCAAAACAAACAAACAAACAAACAAACAAAAAACTGAGTGATTTCAGTCATTGCTTTTGAGTATTTTTAAATGATCATGCAGATTTATCAGTTTATCAAAGTAGAATGGACAGTATTCAGTTCATACAAAATAAATTCAGTACTGTTAAATTAATATATCTTTAGCATAGGAATACTTTTATGGTAATACTTAGAATTTAAATGTATTAGAAATGATGGTTGAAACCCTACTACTTATGACAAAAAAAGTGTATATCTTCTGATATACTGTATAGTAGGTGTTATCTCAAGCTCTTTACCCTTCTAATGCCTTTAAACCCAGTTCCAAAGATAATGAACTTTCTAGGAAATGGAAGCATTGCTAATAATATTGAAAAAAATCATAGGTTTGCATGGTTCCTCTAGAGCTAAGGGAACTAGAAGAGCTCTGAGTATCTCATTATGTGCACAACAGGTGGAAAGAACAGAAAATGCAACATCTTATTTGTTTTAAAACATAGCAGTGGTCTTTATACTTACCATCAGCTCATTTTTGTCATTTTCTTATGTCTAAGCTAAACCGCTTCTGGTACAACTTGTGGCCATTTCCTTGGGTCCTGTTTTTGACTCAGAGAAGAGGCCAAGCCCCTCCTCATCACAATCTCCTTTCAGGAAGTTGTAGGGTGCAATGAGGTCTCCCCTGAGCCTCCTCTTCTCCAGGCTAAACAATCTCAGCTTCCTCAGGTACTTCTCCTGAGACCTGTACTCCAGACCCCTCACCAGTTTCATTGCCCTTCTCTGGACACGTTCCAGGGCCTCGATAACTTTATTGTAGTGAGGAGCCCAGAACTGAACACAATACATGAGATGCAGCCTCACCAGTACTGAGTACAGGGGGATGATTACTTCTGCTCCTGCTGGTCACACTATTTCTTATACAGGCCAGGTTACCATTGGCCTTCTTGGCCACCTGGACACACTGTCGGCTCATGTTCAGCTGAGCATCAACCAACACCCCCAGGTCCCTTTCCTCTTCACAGTCATCCATCCACTCAACCCCAAGCCTATAGCGCTGCATGGGGTTATTGTGGCCAATGTGTAGGACTTAGCACTTGGCCATGTTGAATCTCATCCCATTCATCTCAGCACAGTGATCCAGTTTATCTAGATCCCTCTGAAGGGACTTCCTACACCCAGGCAGATTGACACCACCTCCCAACTTGGTGTCATCTTCAAATTTACTGAGGGTTCACTCAATCCCCTCATCTAGGTCATCAATAAAGATATTAAGCAAGATGGGACCCAGTATCAACCCTGGAACCCCACTTGTAATGGGTTGCCAGCTGGACTTAACTCCATTAACCACTTCCCTCTGGGCACTTCTTTACCCAAAGAAGGGTATGCCTGTCCAGGCCACAGGCAGCAGGATTCTCCAGGAGAATACTGTGAGAGATGTGTCAAAGTCTTTGCTGAAGTCTAAGTAGACCACATCAACAGCCTTTCCCTCATCTACCAGTCTGATCATCCAGTTGTAGAAGTAGATGAGGTTGGTCAAGCATGACCTGCCTTTCATGAATCCATGGTGGCTGGGCCTGATCCCCTGGATACCACACACATGCTGTGATCTCACCCAAGATATTTTGTTCTGTAAATGTCCCCAGTACCGAGGTGAGGTTCACAGGCCTGTAGTTCCCCAGGGTAATTAATCTGCCTATTAAAGACAGATGTAAAAAAGGCATTGAGTACCTCAGCCTTCTCCTTATCCTCACTGGTCACATTCCCCACTGTTGGGCTTTTGCCTTTCTAACTTCCTCCATGAATACCTTAGCAACTTCCTTGTAATCTCCCCAAGTAGGCTGTCCCTTCTTCCAGAGGTCATAGATTCTCTCTTTTTTTTTTTTTTTTTTTTTTTTTTTTTTCCCAGAGTCTCAACAACAGTTCCCAGTTCATCCACACCAGTCTTCTTCCCCCACAGCTCACCTTACAACATTCAGGGACAGCCTGCTGTTGTGCCTTTAAGATTGCCATCTTGAGGAGCATCCAAGCTTCCTGGACCTGTATGCCCTTAAGGACCGACTCCCAAGTGACCCGTGCTACAAGCAGTCTGTACAGTTAAAAGTCCACCCTCTTGAGTTTCAAGATCACAGTTTTGGTAGTCACCCTTCTGACATCTCCAAAAATAGAGAATTCTACCATTTCATGGTCACTCTGCCCAAGACAGTTCCCAACCTTTATGTCTGCCACCAGTCCTTCTAGCAGGGCACCACCCCTGGTAGGCTCTTGTACCAGCTATGTAAGGAAGCTATCTTCCACACACTCTAGAAACCTCTTGGACTGCACTCCCATGAGAATGAGTGCTGGCAATCACGGGACTTCCTCAAGCTGTTCGCAGAATGCCTCGTCCATCTCTTTGTTCTGATTAGGCAGTCTATAAGAGACCCCAACCAAGATGTCACCCCTACAGGCCTTCCCTCTAATCCTTACCCACAGACACTCCACTTTATCTCTCCCAACTCCAAGCTCTTCAATATCAAAACAGTCTCTAATATAAAGGGTTGTACCACCACCCTTCCTTCTTCATCTATCCCTTCCGAAGCACTTGTAACCATCCATCTGAGCCTCCTTCAACTAAACACCCTAAACCCCTGAAATCTCTTTTCATAGTTCTTAGGCTTCTCCAAGCAATATCATCACTGTGCACCTAAACTATGAATAATGGAAAATAATCAGTGGACCTAACCAGCTTTGGGAGTTTCCTGGTTATGTCCCTGACCCCTGTCCTGGAAAGGCAGCACACTTACTTTCGGATGACTTAGGTCCAGTCTGCATATGGGGCCCTCAGTTCCTCTGAGAAGGGAGTTGCTCACCATGATCGCCCTTCTTTCTTTCCTGGCAGAGGAAGTCTCAAGGTGTGGGGGTGACTGCCTCGCCTTAGGCTCCCTCTTAGGCAGTTCCTCCATCATTTCACCACTCACCTCCCCTTCGATTTCCAGTGTCTGACACCTGGTGCTTAGAGGAAGCTGGGGATGCAAGCTAGGCAGTCAGGGGGAGCGCCCATGACACTGTGTCAGGACTCTCTTCTGACCCTTCTCATCAGTCAGGTCTATCCTTCTGTGACATGGCATGGGGTCCACCACTGGGGGTATCTCACAGGCCCCCTTCCTTCTGACATGCCAGAGAGTCACTCCACCAGTAAATCTCCCTCTCACACTCTTTGATGATCCTTAGCCTCTGCACCTCCTTCCTGAGTTCCACCACCAGGCTGAACAGCTCATCCTCCTGTTTACATCTCACACAGATGGAATCCCTGCCACCTTCCCTGGGCAGGCTTAGGGAATTGATTTTGTATTGCTTGCAATAATTTTAAAATAGTATGTTGAAGTCAGCAGTAAGCAGACACAACTACTAATAAAAATCAACGAAAATACATGAAATAAGTGCTATAATGAATACCTATTCAGTCAAAACTTGTCAGCCATCACATTGCAGATACTTGTAACAGAGACCTAGCCTGGTTTGGATTAATTTGTTTACATCTTCCTCAGCACAAGAAAGATATGGAAGTACTGGAGCAGGTCCAGAGAAGGGCAACGAGGCTCGTGAAGGGCTTGGAGAACCAGCCCTACGAGGAGAGAGAGGCTAAGGAAGCTGGGGCTGTTTAGTCTGGGGAAAAGGAGACTGAGGGGAGACCTTATCGCGCTCTTCCAATTCCTGAAAGGTTCTTACAGTGAGAGTGGAGCAGGTCTCTTCTCACTAGTGACAAGTGGCAGGACGAGGGGAAATGGCCTTAAGTTGCGCCAGGGCAAGTTCAGGTTGGATATTAGGAAGAACTTCTTTACAGAAAGGGTGGTTAGGTACTGGAATAGGCTCCCCAGGGAGGTGGTTGAATCGCCATCCCTGGATGTGTTTAAGAGCCGTTTGGATGTGGTACTCAGGGATATGATTTAGCAGAGGTTTTTTTAGAGATGGGGTACTGGTTAGGTTGCGGTTGGACTTGATGATCTTCAAGGTCTTTTCCAACCTGGGTAATTCTATGATTCTATGATTCTATGTTAATGCTCTGATTTGGGATATATTTTATTAATTATTAATAAAATAATTATGCACACTAGAAGTTTTTAAGGATTAAAAAAATTAAAAACTTCTTTAAATACATATTATTAAACCTTTCCTCCAATTGATTTGATTTTTCAAGTTTAAGGAAAATCTCATTTGTAAATGAGTTACTCTGTTTCCATCACCAAAACATGTTATTAATTTATACCACAACTTTTCCACAGAGATTGAGTAAACAAACTTAAAATAATTAATTTTTCCCCCCATAAAATTTATGTCAAAGGAGCAGAAAGCTACAAATGAATGTCTTGTTTGTCTGATCATTAGTTTTTGAAAAGGTCTTTGTTAATGCCTAGAAAGCAATTACATCTGAAGTACAATTGATGCCTTTGAATTCTGCTGCTGTATTCTAAATAATTATTGCATGTTTTCTAAGCTGATGGAACTTAAAAGGATTGGAAAATTCAGGTCAGCTGAATACTTAAATAGGAGTGATTTTTCCCTGACCTTAATCAAAATGTTTTGATCTGTAAAACTGAGTTAACTGTCATAAGAACTGCTTATGGGGTAATTTATTATGACTGTGTTTTCTCCACAATTTTTTTTTCTTTTCTTTATATTATGATCATAAACATCTCAATTAAAACAGACATTTTTAACGATAGCATTGTTACCTCATCAACTTTTATTTACCCTGTACAGCTGTGGGCAGAGCCACGTCACAGGCTAGGCCATTAGGCCACGTCGAGGAAATGATGGTGCTAATTGTCAGGATAGGTGCTTTACTAAAATATTAATACAATTCTGAAAGAGAATTTCCTACATGAAGAGATAATAAGCCTTATCCTTATTTACTCCAGCATAACCATTTTCTTTTCTCCCCTTTTGTGAACAAGGCTAAATAATCCGCAGATAACTAGATTCCCAGTGCAAGGCCTCATTTTCTTTGCTGTTCTGAGCTGACAAAATCTTACCCTTAGAAATTAATTTAAATTAGATTATTTAGCATAAAGGCCTCTGATTATAGGGGAAAAGGCAGCACCTGTCATTGGTAGAAATACTGATTCTTGCAAACTGTATTGTCAGTTTTGTTCTTCGGGAGGTCACTGATTGAGCTGAAGTGCTTTATGTGAAGACTGCAGTGATTTTCTGAAAGTAATGATAATAGTATTACATCTACTGTATAGCACTATTCACCTTAATAGATACTGAGAATTTTACAGTTGTGTGTGCATAGTACGAATGAAATGCAGTTATGCTAAGTGAAAATCTCAGCCATACAATATGAATTACAACAGTGGAAACTCTGAATATTTCAGCCGAATAAATATACTCTATTCTGGAAAATTTCTAAGGAAACTTCGTTGTCAAATCAGAACAAACCGTATCTTTCTTTCTCAGAAACTGCTTTGAAAGATGTTCTTGCACTAAGTGTAATTTGATTAATTAATGAAACACAGAACTTTTGATATACTGAACTCATTGTCTGGGTGCTCACAACCAATTTCAGGTAATGAACCAGCTCTTTATGTTTATTGTATAAAACTCTGTATTTCTGAAATAATATCTACAATTATCTGCAATTAGCTTGATCTATCCATCTCCTGGCTACTTTTCTGTTTTCATACAGAAAACAAATTGGTGTGTGAACAAAACTGAAATGGAAGTTATTTAAAAAGTGAAGTTGTTCTGTAGGACATCTGAAGAACCACAGAGCAAATAATGCAGCGAGACCTGCAGCAGACCCTGAGCCCTTGAAGAGCCAAATCTTCTTTACTGTGTTAATGTATTGGCAGGCAGCCAGGTTAGGTTTTAGTGGTTAATTTATTAATAAATTACTTCACTCAAATAAAGCTAACTTGATTAGGTTATGTAGTCAGAACTGTATCAGCCTCTGCATAACTTTATAACTCATGGTCACCAGAAATTGGGGCCACACAGGAGATAATGCTCTTCAGGTTCCCAGAATCACAGAATCACACACGTATCTGGCTGGAGGCTTCAGCAAGGCTGGTGCCAAACTACATTGTGGCTGAGGTTGGCATGGATCTCTGGAAGCTGCCTGGCCCAAGCCTGCTCAAGAAGGGCCAGACAAAGCAGGTTGTCCAGGATAGTGTTCAGGTGGCTTTTGAAGATCTCCAAGGAAGAGACTCCACAGAACCTGTGGGCAACCTGAGCAGTGCTCCATTATTCACACAGTAAAAGTGTTTAGGCAGAAGCAACTGTGTTGCAATTCTTGTCCTGGCACTAGGCATTACTGGAAAAAGCCTGCCTCCAATAGACTGGACTCTGTTTATAACTGGCCTCCAACTAGACTTTTGACATCAACCACTACCCAATGGGCCTGGTTGTTAAGACAGTTTTTTATCTTAAAAAATACTGGAACTCAAATATAGAAACTTTGTTTATGGAAAGAGAGACAGAAAATTATTTGTCCTTGAATTAGATTCTGAATGGACAAGCCACCTCAGGGAGGGCTTGCTAGCACAGTGTTTCTACATAAGCTTCTTCTGCTTGAAGTCTGGTGGAATCCTTTTGTAGTAACTGCCAAAACTGTACTCCGATTCTCCAGGTAACAGAGATCTGATTATAGTCTGCACAATTTATAATATTACTATCTGAAATTTTAAAGACTGTTATGCTTTCAGAAAACCAGAATGTATATCTTAAAATATTATGCGCCGCTTCCTCCTATGTGTTCAATTGTTCTGTGTCTAAAACAACGGAATGCTCCAGAAACAAACCACACAATTAGAAATGAATTAGCATTTCCAAATTGCAGCAGCTCATATTCTGTTATCCTAAATTAGCACTTTAAAATGCTTGATTTTACCCAACTGACATTAATTAAGCTCACCATGTGCTCATATATGACAAATTAAGGGAATTATTTTTTTTTAAAGAGATCATCTAGTTTTAATTACAGCATACTGTACATTACACAGAAAATACTGCTTCAAAATTCTGATTTCTATTCACATCTGATATATTCAAAATAATTAATGGCTATAATTTAAAATGATTAACAAAGAAACAAAGATGGTTATATTGGATAGTTTAAATTGCTGTATGTCCGGCTACTTGAGAATGATATAATTATTGTCTCACAACACTCATGGGAGACAGAAAAAATCATTGACTAAATTAGTGTGCCATAAGCTAATTTTATATTTCCACACTGTCTGAATAATTCTTTTTCAAATCTAACAAAGTCTTATGTGGCATATCCGGTCCTAATTTAGCAAATTGCCCTAATTCATGTACAGCATGTAATCATTTACTTAGGAGAATGAGAAATTAGATTATTTTTTCCTTTTCATTTGTATATCCTGCTCTTTTAAAAATAATTCCTTCCAAAGAAAAACAAACAAACAAAAAAACAATGTGAACTTCTATCCCATTTAGTTGAAAGCTTTAATTTTGAAAGATAGCTAAGCAAACCTACTTTCTGGAGTCGAGGCCCATCTCACTTCAGTCTTTCATCCTGAGTCAGTATGGGACTCTATTTCATCTGTGGGTGATGAAGAACCAATGTAAGATTAATTTGACCATCCATGATATTTTAATTAGTAAAACTCACCTGGGCTGACAGTCCATACTGGTCATGGGGACTAGTGTGAGATCTCTGCTCAGACCTGTATTTGCCAGTCATGTAACAAAGAAGTTCCATGGAATGCTTGTTTATTAGGTAATTAATAATTTTTATCTCACTGTATATTCCCAGTGAAAACTAAATCCAAGGAAATAGTAAATATTTTCTGAAGTGTATGTCAAAAAATTTTACATTAACAGTAAAAAAAAAAAAAAAAAAAAAAAAAAAAAAAAAAAAAGTTTTTGAATGTAATCATTTTTTGGAGACTATTTTAAATTTAATAGTAAATGGCTAATAATATTAAAAAAAGAATTGAAATATCAAATAATAAAGTCCATATGTCCCTTCCCTCCTGCACCCTCACCTTTCCCCACTCAAAATTAAAAAAAAAAAAAAGGGGGGGGGGGGCGCGGGGGAGGTAAAGTTAGGACATTTTACTAACATTGTGATTTAAGAGGTCCAACCACTAGTGAATCAGGATAAAAGAATCAGAAAATGCTAGCTGCCCAATGAATGCCACATTCTCCTTTCATGTGAATATAGTTTTAATTACATTAATGAAGGATGAGACACTTCACAAGTAATACAAAGCAGCTAGAACTGTTCATTGTGCCAGATTTTAAAATAACAATAACAATAAATCAATTAATATTTATTTCACTGAGTGCAAATATACCTTCAATAGAATAGAGCGGAACATCCTATTTAAGGTCTAATCCCACATGAACATTGTCTTTCCCACTTCCACAGGTAACCTGAATGGATTGTTGCTCTTTATATAAGATCAGTAACGTCTGTCTAAATCAGTGTGGTTAAATCTTTCTTGTTTCAATTGCAGAGAGTAATGAGATGTCCACTGCCGCTTCTGCATATGGCAGTCACCACAGAAAATTTGCGAAGCAGGTAATAACAAATGAATCTATCATGTTATCCATCAGGAATACAACTTGGAAGAACACAAGTGAACAATCCATGATTTCAGGATAATGTCTGGCCATAAATAATGCCTAATGTAAATGTTAACTAAATGTGATTTAAAGTCATTTAAAGTCATCACTAATTGTCTTGCTAAATATGCACATTTCAGTCAGATGTTTTCTATCACTCTTCTGTGTCCACTGTGCATAAACCTTATCAGTATCCCACATTTGGCAAAGGTAGAGAAAACACAGGTTCACCCAGCATTCTTCAGTTGCCATGTTTAAAGGTCAATCTAAGATCTTAATCTCCACTCCTACTATCCATTCTCACATTTTTAGTACTTTTGTATAACATTTCCTCTTATGAAAACACATTAAATAAATGGTAGTTCCATGGTTTCTGTGTTTCTGTTGCCTCTAATTAACAGTACTGAATGAGCAGTGTGATGTGAGCAACAACTCAATTTGTTTAAACCGGATGAATACCTTAATACAGTTTTTTCTACTTTTTGTGGTAATGAACAAGATCAGAGGATTAAATATTTTGCTTGCACCTGTGAACAAGAGACCTCTCTTCTAATACTGATGAGTTCACTATAATGTACAGAATTCAAATCCTGTTTCTGAGAATTCCCCTATCCAGAGAAGAACTGTGTCAGCAATTCAGGATCTTCAGCTAAATAATTGGCTTTCTTTCTGGACCTTTATTTCACAGTTCATTTTTTAAAATAAGGACATTTTAGAATATTTTGAAGATAAAAACTTTTAGAAACTGAAGACCTCTTCAATCTTCAGTTATAAATTATTGCTTTTTGATTCCATGTTATTTCTTTTCTTAAGATGTGAGTCATATCATGCAAAACTACTTTTAATAAAATTATATCTCATTAAATGGAAAGCTGTGTTGGAGATTGAAAACAGTGAAAGAATTTGCCACAGAATCTTCCATTAATGGAGAAGAATACACTTAAATATCTACTGCTTTTCCTTCCTCTACATCTTCTTTTTATTTCCCTTTTTCAAGGGTATCATTGGATGGTGGATCATTCTCTCAATTATTTTTCAAATGTATCTGTACCTCTCATGTGGAAAATTCATGTTAAAGAGTGGTCATGGATTCTCTTTCTACCATACTCTATTTCTGAAAACAAAAAAACTGTATTAAAAAAAAAAATCAAAACTAGAATTCATACTCTGGTAAACATTTACTAGATCTCATCATATTCTAACAAACCCCTCATATTCATTATTTTTTTCATAAAGAAAATGTTGGTGAACTATTAGCTGCAAAATTTTGGTTTCACTGTATATTGTAATTGTTATTACTGATATTCCATCTGACTATGAATAGTTTAGAATATGTGTACTCTTGCTTTCCTCTTTCCTTGTTTAAACAGGCAATATTCATTGGCACATTTTACAACATGATTTCTATCCAGAATGATTTGTCACTGTTGAGTTTACATTCTACAATACAATGTCAACATTTCTTCACAAATTTCAAACAAGTTCTGATCAGCATAATAAAATACCAACTGGCACAAATACATCCTTAGGAACTTGCAAGATTTATTATTTGTGCATGTGCCTCTCACTATTTCCACAAACACAAAATGATGCTATTAACTTTTCAGTTCCTTTGTTAACAGTGTAAACCAGAACTAACTTGCACTAATACAGTCATGAAGATATTTCCTCTAGGATGGAGTTGTACATACATTTCAGTTCCTCCATGCCATATCATTTTTTTCTGCTTCTTCAAGAGGAATATGTGTCACATGTCTATTCTGATTTCTTACATTGTTTGTTTTTTTTTCCCTCTAACTTTATTTTAACCTTTCTTTTATGTCTCTATATAGTCTGTTTCTTCAGTGCATGATAGAATATATATAACCATTTACCACCTTATAATAAATTTCAAAGTTTGTTAGGCATTATAAGTAAAACAAGAAGAAATGAAACAAGAAAATGAAATAAACTCTTATATCTCCTCAATAACTTTCCTCTTTCCTTTTCAGACAATATTCTTTCTGGAGAGAGTATAAAACATGAAGTATTATTTTTCCTGCAATCTTTTGTTTTCTCTCCAGTAAACTAAAATCATTTTCAGTCTTTTTTATAATTCATATTTGTTACCTACCATTGGTCAATCTGAATAGAAATAAATAGGAAAAAAGTAGAAGCTATATTAAAAAAAATAATAAAAAAAAAATCACAACAGTTTGGTACACTGTGGGTCACTTAGACACAATCCTCTGAAGGTTTCTTAAACTGTCAAAATTAAAAATGTCTCTGCTCCTGACAGACTGCAAAGGAAGATGGAGAGCTCAATGAGCTACTAATGTGAAACACTGACAAGGATCTTTTCAGGATATAAGGTATATATTGGCAAAGGTTGGATATTTGGAAACCTAATTTTGGATGGATATTGGGGTATGAAAATGTGACCTTGAATCTCATTCTTCATGGAGAGAAAATTCAATCTATCCCCTAATGAATTCTTTATATGTACATATTTTTAATTTTTTATTTCAATTGAAATAAATGCAGTGAGAATCTGTATGTGCACAAGCAAACACAAACAGCAGCACTGACTTTTAACTTGATATAAAATTTCTGTTTTGGGGCAAAATTGTTCAACTAACCTTATTATTATTTTCCTTACAGAATAAAATCGATTAAAAATTGCAAGCCGTAACTTTAAATCAGTAAAGTTATTAACCTTTAAATGAGCCTTCATCTCTTTGGTATGTGAAACAAAGTAACATTTTTGCTTAGGAATGGAATCTACCAATTTAGTAGTAAGTGGACATGGAATTACTTTCTATGTGGAAGTCCTGAATCCACTGTCCAATAAAAAACAAACAAGCAAACAAATAAACAAAAACTTCCAAATCATTTTAATCACTTAAATTTTAAAATTAAATTATTTGTACATTAAATTCCAGAAGTCTTGCAACTAGTGGGTCTATCTATGGAGAGAAGAGCATATAGAGGTCTTTTGTAATCCTATTTCAACTGTGAGATGGTTGAAACAGATTTCCAAGTAGAAGAAACAGGAGCTGGAAATGTTACTGTTTCAGTCTCTTTCCCCTAGTGCATGGAAAGAGTTTCTTTTGGAGACACCAGTCACCAGTCAAGAGTGAGCCACTGGGTGGAAGAACAGGTAATAAACCATCCCTTGACACACAGGAAGCATCACTGTGGTCACCGCCACCTCCAGACTCATCTGGGACTCCATACCATTATGATACTGTTGAGGATGAAGTCATAAAAACTGAGGTAGAGGACATTAAGGAAATAGGGTAAAGAACATAAAATCATAAAATTACTTCGGTTGGAAAAGACCTCAAAGATCATCAAGTCCAACCACAGCCTAACCATAGTACCCTAACTCTAACAACCCTGTGCTAAATCATATTTCTGAGCACCACATCCAAACGGCTCTTAAACACATCCAGGGACGGTGACTCAACCACCTCCCTGGGGAGCCTATTCCAGTTTTCAGCTACCCTTTCTGTAGTGTTTCCTAACATCCAACCTAAACTTACCTTGGTGCAACTTGAGGCCATTTCTCCTTGTCCTGTCACATGTCACTAGTGAGACTTGCCCCACTCTCACTGTAAGCACCTTTCAGTTACTGGAAGAGAGCGATAAGGTCTCCCTTCAGCCTCCTTTTCCCCAGACTAAACAGCCCCAGCTCCCTCAGCCTCTTCTCATAGGGCTGACTTTCCAAGCCCTTCACAAGCCTCCTTGCCCTTCTCTGGACCTACTCCAGTACCTACATGTACTTTTTGTACTGAGGTGCCCAAAACTGAACATAGTACTCAAGGTGAGGCCTCACCAGTTCTGAGTACAGGGGCAGGGTGACTTCCCTAGTCCTGCTCACCACAACATTCCTAATACAAGCCAGAATGCCATTGGCCTTCTTGACTACCTGGGCACACTGCTGGCTTGTATTCAGCCGACTGTCCATCAGTACACTAAGGTCCCTTTCCATCAGGCAGCTTTCCAGGGCAGGACACAGGGCAGGTCTGTTTGGTTTTGTGGGTTTTTGTTTATCGTTATTATTTTTTTCTTTTTACAATGATCTTAGAATTTCTGCTGCAATAGCTTTAAAGAACACTGTATTACTGAACTTCTAACAATGGACTGATTCCCTAAAGATACCCTAATAACTCACTGTATGTCTTGATTATAGATGATAAAGTAAAAGAGATCATAACTTAGTCCAATCTTTTACACAGCCTTATGTCAAAAATGCAATCTGTACACCAAGTCAAATAATTTGTGCTTGACTCAAGGATATAAAAGACTTAGTGATTTTAAATTTTGTATGATACTTCCTGATATGCAGTTAAAATGCTCAGGTTAAATAGAATATTTGCAGGTAAATATTACTGGGATAGACTGCCCCTGCATTCTAAATTTCCAGAGTTTAAATAGCTTGAATTTGCTACTGTACTAAAGTGTGGCTTTCACTGTTTATTAGCAAATATATATATATATTTATATATTAGCAAATATATATATATATTTATATATTAGCAAATATATATATATATATATATATATTTTAATGGATGTAGGTGTTTCTGTATAAATCTACGTAGATAATTTCTGGTAGTTTTCTGCCTTCCAAGTTATTTCTCATATTTGTTTACATTTATTTCAGTGCACATTTTTGAAGGAAACACGTAAGTAAACATCAGTTACCAATATTTTGGTACCAAGTTACCTGTTTTACCCTTTCACTGAATTATATTCCATGCGACAAAAGCAAGTATTTTTCCCCAACAGTTTTTTCCACATCTGGAAATAACAAGATATCAATAGAGAAAATATGATCATTCATACAGTGATGTATATTTCTCGACTGCTACTACTGTGGAAGTTCTTACTGTTCTTCACACAATCATGGCCACTGATGTGGGAATGAACAAACAGAATGAGGAAATTTTGAAACTAAGTTTTCTGCCTGACTCAGTTACATTGTAAACTGAATGAAACAATGTAGAATATTTTTTTCTGACATTTTATAGAATAAAAAAATATTTGATGAACTACACAGAAATAGATCTTTGGAATTTGCTGTAGATGATGAGATGTGTTCCAGCCATCTTCTCTTATTTTTCGGAGTGATGCAGTTCCTGCAGAAATCCGGATAGCATTTAGATGATGCTCATTATTATGCTTAAGTTAGTGACAGTAGTGGTAGTGGTAATAGCAATAGTTTTGTCACAGATAACTGAGAATCCAAGGATTACACATAGAATTGGTATCATACAATTCCTTTTCTTTGTCTTGATCCAGTCATAGTGGCTAAAGAAACAAAAACAGTGAAGACTTGGGGCAAGGTCTAAGTGACAAACTTTACTTTGGGAATCACCTTCATAGTAGAAGTTCCCACTTTTCCTCAACAAAAATGAAATAATGTTGAAATTTGATATAGAAACCTGGATTGACATTTACTTTAATTTTCCTATTTATGCAATCTTAATAGCTGTTACAAGAGTAGCAAGACTTTTCTCTGAAAAAGAAGTAGAATTGGCACTAGTCAAACTGACTCCATTAGTCAATAGCTCATATGTTTGACATAAATGTCGATGATAGAGATCTCTTCAATCATCTTAGCAAGGCTTGCCAATTCTTACACTGATACCTCATTTTCTAAAATCTAGAAAATTAATCTTGGCTGCTAATTGCCAAATAAAGCAAAATCCAGAGGAGATAAAGCTTACTGGTGGCTGCCAATGCTAAGACATATTTTGTATGAAATTTAAGACTGGACAGGGCACTTCTGTTTTTCTATCTATTGAACTACTGGTCTACTAATCAATGTGTTGATATCTTTCAACACATCAAATAATATCCATAACTGTAAGTATGTTTCTGCCTTGTCCCTTCCTCCCCTCCGGTTGAAAGTAGTTATGTAGCTTTTCATCAACTGTAAATTAATTAATTCTGTAAACAGTTAAAATATAGTCGTAAAGGGAAAATAAATCAGAAATATATTGCAAATTTGGTACAGCTGCATTATAAATAAGAAAGGAATTCCAGTTCTGCAACATATTTCCAAGCTGGCAGTTTATCAGAAACTCTCTCTCTAAAAAAAACCTTTGTTAGCAAGCTTGGAATAAGCTTTTACTTAAAACCAAAAGGTCTGACCCAGCAATTGGCATTATTCATGTGAAATATTTCACCGACTTAAACAAAAAAAGACTTTAACGTCTTGTTTCAAGTATTGTTGAATGCAAATACTGCAGGCCAAGTGCTTTATTTTTTTCAGAATAAATGAGCAGTTGTAGAACAATAAAAACAGTTCAGGCATTTTTGCTAAGACATGAAAAGCAGGATGCCAAGGCGGGTTTCTAAACCACATTCCAAGCATTTTAAATGCCTTTTGATTGTTACCACAAATCCACCAATTGTTGTGAAAAGGGTGTGTGTCATCAAGCCACAGGCAAGGCCTTGAATGCGTCTTGCTCAGGATTCATGGCATTGATGCCGCAGTCACAGTTATGCAGCAGCTCTTCTCAGTTCCACATCACCACCTTTCTGCAAGAGCAAATCTGCCTCTCTGCTATAAGTTAATTCAGAAAATCTAGATGAATTCATGAGCTATATATACATGGAATTATTTTCAGAGTGGAATACATTTTTGCCTTTTAAGCTATGCCTCACAATGGAACTGCATTCTTTTACCAGCTACTGTTTTCTCTGTTCTCTTAAGGCTCCAAATCCCTTAGATTTTTTCTCTCTACAACCTTTTGTTTGATAGAACAAGGAGGCATGCTGACTGTACATATATTAAGGTACCATTTAATGCTACTCAAAGTGCCAGTAAGACTTAAGTGGTTTAAACTGAAACACTGCTTGTATGAATTGTTGCCACTCTCCAAACTGTTCATTGAGATGATAGCGGGGGTCACTGGGGAGGATCTCATAGGCAGAACTTCCTTAATCCATTTCTCCCCCAGCAGCAGTTTGACCAGAGGAAAATCCTTAGTCATCCTTAATAAAGTAACAACTGCAAACACAGAATGACTTTTCAACTTCTGTGCATTTTATCTACAGCAAGAAAAGATATTCAATATTCCTATATTGAATAGCCTCATTTCAGTTTGTCTGAAGAGTGTCTGTGTATGCATTCTCTTTAGAAGTGCATATACACCAGTCTTATGCACCATGAGTTTATCAAGATATTTGTAAGCCTAATTCTGTTCAGAATTTCCTCTATCAAAATACACAGGAAAACAAACAAATCAATTTTTTGTACATAACATTTATAGAGCTGATCTGGAAGAAAAGTAACAGAATGAGATGACATTTTCTGTTTTAGAAATAAGATATTATATAATAAAGTAATAAAATATTAGTACAATTTTATTTTACAACACAGGTGGAAAACAGGTAAACTGAAAGACAGCTGAAGACTTTCATCTCTTGATACCAATATGTATGTGATTCAGATATTAACTTCATTCTGAAGAAAAGCTGTCTCAACAATGCATGACATGGATGAGATCAGACCTCAGGCAGTTGATTCCTTGTTCTCTCTACAGGCATCATTTGGCTTTAAGAAGTAATAGAATAAAAAACTTTAAATTAAGTAGTGTTGGATAGACTTCAAATGATCTAGCAAGCCATGATATTTATCTGCTCCTCTTTGATGAGATATCTGGAGGAATTTCTGGTTTCTGCCGTGTTTGAAAATACTGAGACAGTGTTTATCTCAGAACAGTTTAATAATATTCCACTTTTGATGCTACTTGTAACAAGGAAGAACAATCTCTGAATATTAGGGGAATTCTCTCATTAAAAGTTCCTGGAATCTCACTGAACTTCCTGGAAGTTCAGAGTTTGGTTCAGTCAGCGTTAACAAGGTCTTGAGTCACACGTTCCTTCTTATGTTCTGACGTGTCAGGTCTTGCTTGTATTTTCTTCAGAAACAACAGAAGAACAGAGGAAGAATTTAAGAGACCAGAAACAAAATAGATGTCCCATCATGAGCTTAGAAGTTCAACTTTAGTGTTCTTTTAATTGCTTCACATGACAAGATAGAACAAGTCTTTCTTTTCCAGTAAAAAGAGAAAAGGGGAGGGAAGATTACAGGGAGAGGGTGATAATATATATCAGTTTAGTGATGTGGACATACTGTTTAGGGAATTATTTTTCTTTTTTTCTTTTTCTTTTTCTTTTTGTTTTGTTTTGTTTTGACCCAAGATTAATAAAAATTCTACTGCAGAATATGCCAATGTGGAATCTGAATGGCCACAGAGCTTTCTTTGTCCCTAGGACACCAGGTTTCCTTTCTAAATGCTCACATGATTCACTGGGGATAGAAATATAATATTGTGACTGTAAATCTTTATTGTGTTTTCAAAAATATTGATTCAAAATTAATGTTATTTCTATAGTTCTTTATTGGAACATCATATAGTAGGGATAATGAACCCCATGTGGTATAACCGTTAGGGTCAGAAGCAGATCTAGAATGATATGGTCAGTGGTTACTTTTCTTAAAACTGCTGTAGGAATTTTCCAAATAGAAGCAGATAAAAGCTGTTATTGAATGCTCCAAAACATAGAAGCAATTGTAAGCTAAGAAAAACGCAATGAAAACTGAAATCTTATTTCTCATTCAGGAGTGTAAATACTATCATATGAATGGAGTAACATTAATTCTAGAGAAAACAAAATAAACCTAGGGAGCATAAAAAGTTTAAACAATTTCAGCCAAACTGAATAAAGATAACAATGCAAGTGACCAAAGGGACACAATACAAAAGAAAATAGGAAACATTCCAAATATTTTTTGAGAATTAATATATTGGAAGCCCAATTAGTATTTCAGAACTAATAATACTTTTCTTTGTTGAGAAGTTGACACAATGAAATTGCATGTTTGGAAAGAACAAAACTAAATGAAAGCAAAATGTATCTCAGGATAGAATTGATGAAAGAACAAGACAGAAGTGTCAAACTTGAAATGGACACCAAAATGACAGTATCAACTAATCAATCTGTTTCGACCAAATATTCTTGGGCTAGTGGGATGACTACTTAGTACTGATCATGTTGATGGTAGGATTTGCAGATCTAATGGCTTCAACCATACAAAATATGCACATAACCATCCATATTTTGTCACCAAGTTCAAGACTGGAACTACTCTGGGTATTGGCATGTCTATGGGTTTTTTTGCATTAGGTATATATTTCAAAACATAGCCAAGTAAAATTACCTTATTTCAAAAGGTTATAAACTAAGATTAAGAAACCAAAAAAATACTAGTTTTCTAAGCAATCTGAATCTGTTGCTTTTGTATGCACAAGCTGACAGTCATTATTTATACCACAGCCATTGTCTTCCATCTTCCTTCAAGACTGAGGGTCACATGGTTACAGAGTTAAAGAGTGAAGAGATAAAGGAACTGAAGTTTAATTCATTATAGAAAAATATTCATTGCTTACTGAACAAGATACTGTATGAGCCAAAGAGTTCGGGCTGTATTGAATCAAGTAAGGGGGATGCTGGGGACTCCAGGCCTCAAACACACTTGATATTGTGCAAGGTCCAACAGTCACTAATTTGATACTTTCCATTTTTCAGGTATCCAGTGTGATAACTCAGCGCCAGATCTGTAACACCTAACAGATGCTCTTGAATTACACTGAGCTGCATGCTGCCATTTTAATTGTTTAAACTCTCTAATTCATCTTAAAGAGACAAGTCTTACACTGGTTAATGAGGCACCCTAAATTAGTGAAAATGTTTGACTTTTATTTAATATGCAAAACAATTACCTCATACAGAGGAAATAATATAATTCTCTCTCTCCCTGTTGATACATGTTCAAAATTAATTCCTCAATTTTTAATAAATACATAAATGATAATGATAAATATAATGAAACTTATGAAAAAATATTCTAACTTCTGAGAAATGTTTGAATAATATGCATGAAATAGGATATTGGGCCACACACTGAGTAAGAAAACAAAATATAAAATAATTTCTCATTTAGAGAAAACAATCTATCCTTTGCAATTATTGAGGAAGAGTGTCTGGGAGGGGTAAAAATTATTTGATCATGTAATTGAAGAATGTTAAAAACAATTCTCTAATGTACCAGTAAATGCATTGAGATTTCAGTCTTTTTTCTTTTCTTCATATTTGAATAGTTCTCTGTCAATAATATTTTTCTTAATAGTTCTTCTTGTGTATAATTTTGTGTTTTAATCAAAGAAATTTGCACAGAACTGCGTTTGAATGCAAATTCTATATCTGTAAGACATTTTTTTCTGCTCCTGATGTCACAACTTGTATTGACATAAATAGATCTGTCTGGATGATTTGTCAATATATTTTCCTGCTTGTTCACTCTCAGATTATTGTAATCTTTTCTTTGTGACATCAAAATAACTCACATTGCATAAGACTGCAAAGTCTTTAAAGGATTATAGCATTTTGTTTACTTAAGCTGGGGTGGTAAAGAATAAGGTGAGATATAGGAGTATTAATTATTGTGCCACTGAATGCACAGAGGAATAGGCTGGGTGCTTGGTTGCTGCTCAGTTGCTGCAATTAGGACTTGGCAAGCACTCATGAAGGTGTTGCTGCAAGGTGCCTGCTTAGAGTCCATAGGACCATATTGTCTTTAGCACTTCCCTGTCATCTGAAGGAAAATCAGCTTCTTGGAACAGTATTTCAAAAGTTCATGTGGTTCAAAACGGTCTGATTTTTTTCAGAGAACTTCTGTAAAGTAATAAAGCCATGGAAGTCCATTGAGAGAGTCCTCTTCAATCCAATGGCACAAAATGTGTTCCATGTCTTCAAAGATGAAAGGTAAGTAAAAATAGAATTTGGCACTTTTACATAACTAGTAAGCTGAACCAGTTGGAACATGAAGGATGTTTAAATCTTTCTGTCAAAGGTCAGGGCCAGACTAAGAATGGGGTCATAAAATATGTAGCTAAGCCAGCTAGCTATCCCTTAGCTAGATCATTCACTCTTTCTAAGACCTTTAGGAGAAATCTACAAACTTGGTATGAGCTAATAAGATTCCTACCAGTATGATAAATTCAAGAAGTGAAAAGCTCTATTTATTTTTAACTGCAATTGATTTTCATGGAAAGCTAAATGTTTGTGAACCACAAGGCTGACAATCTAAGCCTCTCCTTATATGTGTCAGTCAAGTTTCATTCAGTTGTAGGATACCAGCAAAACTGAATAGCAGGTAGCCATTTCTCAGATGTCATTAGGGTCAGGAGCCAACACTGTGTGCATTTGTAATTCTAATGATCACTAAAGATCAGAATGGTATAAACATTGCCTTGCATTTACCTTTGCAATTTACAGCAAGCTAATCAGATAGCAATTTTAAAGTTCAAACAGAGAAGGAAATGTTAACAGCAGATAATTTTTATAGCTATTCTCATAACAAAACAATGCAAACTCTGGAATGCTTCCAGCTCAGTGGAATTCAAATTACTTCTGAAGATATCTCCAACAATTATGATGACTATCATAAAAGCATAAAAGGCATAGCGATAAGATGTATACTGAAAAAAAGTGACTACAGCAGCAATTAAAATCCACCCATGACTAAACAAACCAAAGATTGAGTTGTACCATGCTCTGGTAATTGAGATCATTTTGACAAGTAGGTTCCAATTTTATTTTACCTTCTGTCTATTTGCTTCTCTCTAATGCTGTCTGTATTATGAGAGACAGAGCAGGAGAAAAGAGGACACTGCAACTAGCTGTATATAACCAGCAGACAGGCTCTTTGAATAACCTGCCCTGATTTTTCTGAGGTTTGCACTTGATGGCCCTTTCAAATTTTACTCATTTCTTTTTTCTGACATTGAAACTGTATTGCAAATTGAATTTACATACTATCAGGAAAACAAACATACAAACAAACAAAAAAAAAAAGAACCAACAATTTGTTTGTGGAGTACCTTGTATGCAGACTCTAGGCGTTACTACAGTATAAAAAGTGATCAGAGTCATATATTCCTCAGTTGATGCCAATGCCTGTTGATTTTCAGTTCAGTTCTTCATATTGAGTGGAAATAAAAAATCTGCAAGTTCAAGAAGCAAGGTTTGATATCTGCTTAAGTTTACATCACATAAAAACATTAATATGAACTATGTACCTGAATAGTTCTGATGACAAGAAATAATAAACTCAGAGAATAAATCCATACCATTCTGTTTTAATAGCTTTCAAAAGATTTCCTCTATGCTATTTGAAATTTAGTGCTGTTCAGTGGTATCTCAACTCTATTAATAAACTACCCTCTGATAGTAAAGAAGTTACTGGAGGGCACTTGAGGCCATTAAAGGAAGAAAGTTTTGCTTTCACATTCCAGATAATTCTGCAGAACTGAAGAAGTCATACTGAGACAATAACACCATTCAAACAATCCTTAGCTCTCAGCGTTCAAGTTATGCACTAGCTTAGGATTTTTAAATATATTGTAACAGAGCATTTGTAATTACAAATACAGAAGTGTCGTGGTTATTAGTCATCATCAGCTATGTGAGGTCTGTATCTATGAGTGTGTTTTGAAGCAAAGCTAATGTTATAATTCCTCACAGTCTTCATGCCAGAGAGGAAGCCTTGAATGCTTTTTCTCTCCTGTAAACTCAGATGACTAAACACTCGGTAAAACAGCAGTGTGTACATAGACATTTTTTCTGATATTTCCAGACTGTCTCATATAATATTTCACACTCTACCCTGCTCCCAGTACTTCTGGAACACATAGAAACAATGTCAAATTGTTATGGGAACTTCAATAAAGAATTCAAGAGCACAACTTTAACAATACTCAGACTGCTTCCACTGAAATCATGCGACTGCACAGGTATGAGGCTCATGAATGCCTTTACAGGAAAGGAATCATCTTCTATTTCTTTGCCAACAGCAAATTAATAAATTTCTCCTGCAAAGAACTCCTGACACACATATGTTTATGAGGAAGCATTTCCTCTCTCCCTATTTTTTGTTCTGAGGAAGAATTTTATTTAAATAAGACAACAAATGATCAGATTTTTATATTCAAAGATGGGTTATCAGTTGCTTGAAGTAAAACTGAGGTTTCTGTAAAGCCTTGGTCAAAATATTTCCTCCATGTCTCTCAAATATACAGGTGCAAGTCAACATAAAGGTGAGCTCTTCCATGTTAAATCAATATCACACAGAAAGGAAGGCATCCCATTCTTAGAGTTCTTCCAGAAATTAAATAAACAGGATCCTTTTAGATGTTTTCTGAATGCCTTCTGATCAGGCCTTTAATCTTAGAAAATTTCAGCCCATGACTTGAAGGCTGTATTTTGGAAGCAGCTTTTTTCCCACTCCTGCTCCTTACATTACTGCTTCCATCCCACACTGGTATCTCTACTCTCTTTGTGGGGCTTACTTTTAACAGGAAGCCTAGCAGAATTTTTCTTCTGTCCAGGATGTGTCGCAATGTCTCAATTTCACCTCTTCCCTCAGGAATCAAGCTAGTGGAATGACAAGCTTGAATTCGCAAGCAGGAACAAGTGATGACAAACATGCTGGGGAAGGGCAGGCAGGCAAATAATTTAGGAATGCCTTAAGAAGGTACTGTTGCCCAATAATTAGCATCATCTAAATTATCAGCTTGAGGTCAGACGGAGTTAGTTAAGTGTGTGAACAAAACTTGTACCCCAGTTTTAAAAATAATATCTGCTTTTGTGACAGAGGAAATAGCATGGGATGCAAAAGGAACTGAGTTGGTAGTCATTCATGTTTGAAAGTTTTAATGTAGCTTTTCACAAAATTTAGCCTGAATCTAGGACTGACTCATGAAGACAGAACATCAGTGTTTACCTTCTAATGCTTGGGTGTTCATGACAGCAAATTATGCACCCTATACTTTCTGTAAACAATTAAAGTTACTTAAATAATTAAAGTTCTTTCTGCACTGCTTAGTCAGGTAAATTATGCTCTTTGGTAAGCACAGTGACATAAGACAACCTAAGTAGACAGACTCAATGAATTCTAGGGAATAAATTGCACAGATCATTATTACCTGTTCAGTGACTACCAACCCAAATATTTTCTGAGAACAATTAAAAATAATTCCAAGTGGCAACACTGATAATTTCAGTTATTTTCATTGATCACCATTTTGTAAGGGGTGACAAATAGTATGCAGTTGTTACCCGCACAAGCCTATTCCAATAAGAACTGTATGATTACCTTATTTTAAAATACAAAATTAAATATATTTATAGTAAATATTTATTCCTGGTAGAATATATGCATATCACCATCAAAAAACCAGAAAAGCATACCACGGTCTAGGCTAAGTCATTCTCATTTAATTTTATTTCATGTTCCTAGCAGATGTTTTGAATTATAGGCTGTATCAGTAGCACAATATCAAATTACATCAGTATGCAGTTATATTTACATAATAAACAAACTATTAAGCTACACTGGAGAGTGACCATAATATGTTCTTATCCTTGTCCAGTTAGTCTTGGCTAATGAGCCCTAAATTAATGAACAAATACAGCTCTCACTAGTATAGTTCTGAGTAATCCCATAGAGAACAAAATTTGCATGCTGTCAAGCACTGAGGTGAAATGCTGTAGAAAATAAGACTGAACATTCATTCAGCAGAAATAATTTGCATACATCTGCACTGAGAAAGCATGGTTGTTGGCTTTTTGTTGTTGTTGTATTGTTGCTGTTGTTTCGATGATAGAACATTTTACTCATAAGAACAAATAGGAAGTACTTGAAACCATATTTTCTGGAAAATTTGCAACCTCGTCCAGCTTGACATTTACAAATTAAATTGCAACACATAGTCTTCTATCCAGTGCTCAACTTCAGTTTTTTAGTTTAGTGAATTAATTTAATTTTTGCTGACTTAAGGTCAACTTCATGAGCTGCACTTTTGCTAAATAATCAAGCATGATTCTTCATCAATAATTTCTTAATTGCACATAAATACTTCTTTCTCAACTGTTTATCAGCCAAATGAAAAGCAAGGATTTTTCATACCTATTTAGAAGGTTATCATTCATTTTTTAAAAAGAGAAATTTACCCAGGATAAAGTCCTCATGCTGTAAATGTATACAAAGAAAAAAGGATATTCAGGAGTGTTTCTGTGTTTGTGTTTCTATTTGCAGTTCATTGCTGTGCAAAGTATCAGAGGTGAGTAAGGAAAAATGAGATGATGTGTAATTTGTGCACCTACTATCTCCAAAATAGCTACTTAATCATTTGGCAGCATAAGTTCTTACTACAAAATAAGATTATCTGATTATCCTGTGAACACAATAACACTATGCTTGTATGATCTTAGATAATATTGGATTACTCTCTTCTGTGCTTCAGTGAGAGGGGAAGTGTAGTACAAATTCTGTGAGTATTACAGGAAATTACCATTGCAATAACTAACAATTAGAAAAGACAATATGCTAAAAAGTATACAGCATTAACATTGTAGATAGACTAACGTTTTTAAATCATTCAGCACCTGTGTTTTACTTATGGCTGGTAAGTGTCTAACTTCTCACCTTATTTTTCAACGACTACAGATTTTGGATAGCACCAATGCCTGGTTGGATACTTCCTTTATGTATAACACCACTGTTTCTTAGGTACCTGAATTATGACAATTGAAATGAGAACACCTAGGGTGTTCTCATATCCTAAGGGATCATAAATGAAAAAAGATTTCACTGGCTTACCTTGTACCATGTTGCCAAAATTTGTGCCTTTTTCTACCTCTTCAAGCTTTTACATAGACTATAAATTTCAGGGGGCAGGTGTATTCTCATAATCTGTTTTGTTCAAAGAAAGACCTGATGGAAGTAACAAATCAAAGAAAGGCTTGATGGAAGTAAGAAATTAAATTACAACCAGACTAAGAGAGGATCTAATATTAACTGAGCTTCATTTATTTTCATTCATGGGCTGAAGGAGCTGGCAGAGGTGATTATGAAACCATTCTCTATCATCTTTGAAAGGTCTTGGCAAATACTACAGTTGCCTGAAGACTGGATGACAGCCAATGTCACTCCAGTTTTCAAAAATGGCAAGAAGGAGGATTCAAGAAACTGCAAGCCAGCCCATCTCACATCTGTTCCTGGAATGGTGATGGAATAACTTGTTCTGGGTGCCATCTCCAAGTAACTGTAAGAAAAAAATGGCTATCAGGAGTTGTCAGTGTAGATTCGCCAAGAGGAAATCATGCTTGACCAATCTGAAAGCCTTCTATGATGTCATCACTGGCTGACTAGATGGGGGGAGAGCAGTAGATGTTGTGCATCTAGACTTCAAGAAGGCATTTGTCACAGCCTCCCATAACATCCTTGTTATGAAACTTAGAAAATGTGGGATATATGAGTGGACAGTGAGATGTGTTGAGAAGAGTTTGACTAGCAGGACTCAGAGTGCTGTCATCTGAAACACAGAGTCTGGATGGAGGCCTGTAATGAGCAGGGTCAGAACCAGTTAGATGATGACCTGCTGGAGAGGTGCTCTGTGGAGAAGAACCTGGGGGTGCTGGTGGACAACAGGTTGGCCATGAGCAAGAAGTGTGCCCTGCTGGCCACGAAGGCCAATGGTATCCTGGGATGTAATAAAAAAGGGCATGGTCAGCAGGTCAAGGGATGTTATCCTCCCCTTCTACTCTGCCCTGGTAAGGCCACTACTACTTCTAGTTCTGGGTTCCCCAGCTCAAAAAACCAGAATCTCCTAGAAGGAGTCCAGCAGAGGAGCACAAAGACAATTAAGGGCCTGTAACAATTCTGTTATGAGGAAAGGCTAAGCAATCTGTTCAGCCTGTGGAAAAGAAGACTGAGAGGGGATCTGATCAATGTTTATAAATACCTAAGGGGAGGTGGGAGGCAAATGGATGAGGTTTAGCTCTTCTTGGTGTTGTGTAGCAATAGGACAAGGAGTAATGGCCTGAAAGGTGGACACAGAAAATTCCATACAAACATGCAGAAGAACTTCTTTACAAGTGTGGGTGGCAAAGCACTGGAACAGAAATGTTGTGGAGTATCCTTCTGTGGAGATACTAGAAATCTTTTTGGGCACCCACCTGTGTGACCTACTACTGTAGGGTACTTGCTTTAGCAGGGATTTGTACTCAGTGATCTCTTGTTCCTTCCAACCTCTGAAATAGTGTGATTCTGTGATGTATCTGACTTGAATTAATAAATCATCTTTATGTTAGTTCTGAATATCCAAATGATCCTAAATCTGTTTGAAAGTGGAAAGAATGCAAAGCTCAGCTAGTTGCCTCTGCAAAGCAGTGCTTCTTACAGGCTTTAATACAGCACTGAAGAAGCAGGACTTTGTCCCAGTCCCCAGCTAGTCCTCATTAATGACAAGAACTGTAAGAAGCTCCTAAAATGTAACAGCAAAATAAAAACCAGCCTTCAGGTCTTGACATCGAGCTTTGCAGGATGTGGTATATAGATAGATATTTAAGTCTTTCTTTAGTGATACAGAAGATGAAATTCAGGCACTTTACTTGAATGTCCTCAAGTGCTCAGAAGAAAGGGAAATTCCTTTAAAGAGACCTTAAGTAGGGTCTCCACTGAGTAAGTGAACCTAGGCACAGGAATTTCTAATGTTAGGTACCTAAAATAATATGCGTGTTTTAATTCCCTCTGTCAACATAAGATACAGTATATAACCTTGTATTTATTACTTGCTCCTGAAAATTCAGCCCTAATAATCACTGTAAAAAGATTAAGAGAAGCAATATATTGCCTTTCTTTGTGCCCTTTGGAGGCCTGTATGTATGAGTATGAGAGTTATTGTCCTTATAGGCCAAAGAAAAAATAATTTAAATGTGTCTTGGGTAACTCTGCTCCACTAAGCAGGCAGATTAAGTTTATCTTGGTATGAACAAAGGAAATCAAAGACATTATGGTCTAGAATGAAACATGCAACAACATGGTGGTACTAGAAAAGACACAGATTTTAAAACTCAACACTCTAGTGGAAGCCCATGTAGCATATGTGTGTTTAGAGACATATTTCCAGGGGCATCTGTTCTGGTTAGCACTTTTTCCATGTGTAGGCCACAGATGGACTGGCAAACGACTGAACATCATCTGTACATAGAAGATTTATTTACCATGTATTATAATAATATATAGGGATAATGCACATCTTTCTTGAAAGCATCAATCATTGCAAAAAGTAGTACTTCAACATATTTCAGCTAAGTCTCTTCCTGTCAGTCTGAAACAAGGACAAAGACTGGTATGCTTTTGACTGATGAGCTGAAAGAAAGAGCAGCCAAACCACTGGACTAAAGTTTATAAGATCAGGACCCCTGCCTATGCTACAAATTTTCTGTGTGACTTTAAGCATAATGTTCATTAAGTCTCAGGAATGCATTATCAAAATGTAGTAGCATGTCTTGCACAGAAAATTTGCAATGAACTACATGAGTATAAAGAGATTTGTATGAAAAACAGTCTCATCCTCTCTCTCTCTGTTACATACATCAACTTGCATGAAAATTAGTATAAAAGGTTGAAGATTTCAGATGCTATCCAGATGACTGGTGAAGGAAATACTTAAAGAAAATCTATTATCCCATAATATTAATGGGATACAAAACTAATTCTGGAATAGTGAACTAGTAAATATTATGATTCAGAATGTTTTCTTCAGACTTGCAGCCATTTGAAAAAGTGCAGCTCAGTCTGATATGGCTAATCTGCCTCTTGTGGATGGTCCCTGGTCTGTCCAAAATCTACAGCTGTGCACAAGGAACTGTTTGGGAGACTGTGAATTAGTATGAACTGTAAATAAATAGGGGTGTGAGCAGTTTAATAGTGAGCTAAAGAATCTTATTTTAAAGAAAGAAGAGTGAGCTTGAAATGGTCGAATACCTTCGAGGAACTGTTCTTTATCTGGTAGTAAGTACTTCATGGCAGAATGTGTTCTAAGTCTTTAAACAGTCATTTTACCCACCTTATTGATTTCTTCACTTTATTTGCAGAAAAAAGAAAAAAAAAAAAAAAGGAAAAGAAAAAGAAATAACAAGAAATAACAACAAAAACACAAAAACACAAAAACAAACCTTTTTTGTTAACTGTAAATTTTTGCTAGTAATACAGTTTGTTTCATCAAGATATATCAAGGAGCTATCGGAGGAGTAACTGAGGTTTCTTTTATTTTGTCTTAAAACAGCGAAAACTTCTAGCATATATTTTGACATAATTTGCTCCATTGTTTGAATTATTGTTGATAAACAGAGTCTATTGTCAAATAAAATTTATCGACTATTAATTTTAGCCAGCAGAAGAGTAAGACTGAATATGTGCTCTCACTTCAGGATAATGGTAGTTTTGTTTTTTTTTTCCTTTTTATTCTCTTTTTGTCTGTTTCTCCCTCTGGATATGGATATATGCTGTGCCATCATAGGCTAGATGCCAAACACAGATCTCTGAAGCTGCGGCTGTCTGATTCATTGTTCTGTTGTGGCTTCTTGATGTATTTATTTGGATGAAGAAGCTCCCAGGCACTGCATTTTCATTCCTCAGCATTTTCCAAGCCATTTCACTGGTGACAGTAAATATTAATTAATGACCTTGGAGTCTGTCCAATAAATTGCCACTGAGATACCTCAGGTGCTGTTAACAACATTACTGTAACACATGGACTATTCATTATGTAACATTTTAAAATACATTAATGATTCCAAAAAAGCAAATGTATATAAACCTTCAAAGATCTAAAACTAATATTCAGATTTCAACGTGATGTGGTGGATTATTACTTTTCTAGGTCTTCCTCCTTCTTATTCACTTGCCAATATTTATTACTATAGAAAATTCACCATTTTGTTTTTACTTAATTTTTGTGAATGTGTTTCAGATATTTTAGTCAGCTAGAGTTTGCAAATGCTTATTGACAAAATACTAATAAAACTATGCAACCTGTAAACATAAAACTATGATACTGGATGGAAAAATGATGACATAGACAACTCTTAGACATTAATCACTTACTCACAGAAGTCAGGTTGAAAATATAATGTCATGTAAAAACTGATGTAAGTTGTTACCATATGCTTCCTTGAAGTTCCAAAGGTAAGTGTTACACCACTAGTAAACATACCTCCAGGTACCTTCTCCAAATGTCATAAAAGGCCTGTCCTAATGATTTTCTGCACACAGATATAATAGCAATCCTTTGAGATCTACTGTATATACTTAGTAAATTAAGATGGAAGTCAGTATGTCAGTGTGTAGAGCAAATGAGGTCAATGACAGTGACTTTATTTGAGAAATAGGCACTATAAGAAAAGATATAAAAAAAGGAATTAACTCGCCCCTCCCAGTAACAGTTTGAAGAAAGGGATGAGCTGAGGAATGTGACCCTCCCCCATTCAAAAAGTCGCACCACAGGAGAGAAGGGTGGGGTGAAGGGGAAACCTGCACAGACTCAGATTGCACAGAAGTGGGTAGCTCCAGACCCCACCATCACTCCAGGCACTCACATACTCATGTAGCTCACCCATTAGCTCAGGCTGTGACCCTGGAATTCCACTACATAGTGGATCTCAAAACTCTAAAAGACATTGTCATAAAAGCCATGAATATGTAATATATTCCATGATAAATACTTGCATTTTCCAATTTGTCAAAACATATATACTCTACTGAAAATTACTTTTCAGTAGTCACAATATACATTTCCAAGGGTAATACTCAGCTCATTAGATATATTTTCTAGCTCAGTCTGGAGCTGACACTTTAGGGTTTTCATCACTTTTATGGAAACAACCATAATAATTTGTGCTGAAGAAATGTTATTAAATGTGCTTTATTTTTTCTAACAAGATTATCATTTGATATTGATTTTCTGAATAGTCAGCAAGACATGCAACATGGTTCTTCAAGTCCAATGTTTCCTTTGTCTACTGCATCAAAATGAGGATTGTTATTTTTCATACAGTCTTTAGCGTAGTATCTGTTTTTGGACTAAGTTAATCAGTTTTTCACCCAGTTAACCCTTAGACCAAAGGCTAAGGTTCCTTTGCAGTTACAGTAGAAAATAGCTTATGTTTTCATAGCCTCTACTGTGAGCTGGTGCCAGGTATTTCTCCTTGCTTATCTTCATTGTGTAGTGAAAAGAGATCCAAGAAAGATTTCCAAATATAGTATTAAATTAATCTGTGAAGCTCTACGGAATTTGACTTGTGCCAGAGTGCAGCTTCAACTTAAAAATAACTTGTGCTAGTTATACATCTGGTTAGGCTGATGAGCTGAAATCATTCTTCATTAATGCTTTTGCATGAACGAATGTTTCTATATAGACATAATCTGTGTTCTATTACCTCATCACAATACCATCTGAGCACCTCAAACTTATTTATGAGTCTTCTTATGATAGTCCTGTTTCTAAAGATAAGGGAATAGCATACAATACAGGATTACACCAAGTTCATCATGGGAATGTGTCTAAAATACACAGTGAAAATAAAAGCTTATCTTACAAATGTAGATAATTCTTAGAAAGAAGGCGGAAAGAATAGCAATAAAATAGATTTATTAAAGTGAGGAAGGTATCTGCAAATCCTGAAAGACATGTTTTCCTTTATCCATTTAAATTATACTTACTCCAGAGACTTTAAAGATGTGCAATGTGCATGCTGTTAAAGAATTAGTTAACATAAAGTGTCTGAAAACTGTCTGGTAAGATACTGTCAGTTCTGCTCATAACAAAATTTTAAATTCCTAGGTACAAATAATACATAGGTGGAAGATACAGAGGATCAAAGTTTTGAGTTAAAAAAGTTTTCTATGTTAGAATTAATTAACAAGTCAAAATACTGTTGAGATACTGTGGTGATCAGATGATTTCTTCCTCCCCTCTGATGTCTTGGAAAAAGACTCTCATTGTTGCTAAAATTTTGCACTTTCCACACATATGCTTCAGGTGTTTCAAATCTAATTGGAACTTGCTTATTCAATCACAGAGATTTTCAGAATATATGGGATTCTATTACAGAGAAAAAGAATTGCCCTAGGGATTAAAATTTGATTCCCAGCAGTGCCTCAGGCTTACAGATAATTCTTTGGCACATCTCTTTCCACAACAATTGAAAAATCAGAAAACTAGTTTTTAAATTTATTGTTTCTAAAATTTGCAATTTTGGTACAACTTTTAACCTCTAGAAAGAGATTTCTAAACAATAGAGAATCAAATGTAAGAACTGATTTGAATTGTGTTAACTAGTTTCACAGTAGTGCTACAGTAAGTTACCTTATCCTTTCTTTTTCCTATTTTCTGCTGTTTTTCCATTATTTCTTTCACTTGACTGTCCTCATCACTTCAAATTCTGGAACAAATTCATGGGAGATAGAACTACTCAGAAACTCTGAAAATCCATCACTAAATAACTTGTGTTAGAATAAAGACTCTCAGAAATTTTCATCAGCATTCTATTTGCCCTCCCTTTTTAAGTCATGTATGAAATGCACACATGGCCAGATCCTCAGCAGTAGCAATACCCCACAGCAATATTTGAGAAAAAAGCAGAAGGTTTGGTGGTTGGAAGAGATGTGACTCAGCCAGAAGCCACATTGGCTGATATTAAGAATAAGCGAATAGTTACAATATTGATTGTAACAGTTTTGTTGTAGACACTAGCTTCAGAGCAGGTAAGACCGCACTAGGCAAGGGATCTGGAATAAATAAAGATATAAAGACCAAAAAAAAAAAAAAAAATCATTTGTAAGGTGTTTTTGAAACCAGCAACAGTGCTGCATCTGTGCTGGAAAGCTAGCAGGTTGTGGGCAAGCGCTTGAATCAGCAGGGGTAGAGCTATCACAATAGCAGAACAGTTTAAACACCCTTGGAATGTGCCATCATCTGCCTTTAATGTTCACACCTAATAATAAACCTTAAAGAGCTTTAGGGATGGTGAAAGATAGCTTCCCAAAGCATTCCAAGTGATTAACTGTTGCTGGTTTAGTACTGGGGCTCATCTTGTTTATTGTCTTCATTGATGAGGGGATTGTGTACCCTCAGTAAGTTTGCAGATGACACCAAGTTGGGAGGTAGTGTTGATCTGCCTGGGGGTAGGGAGGCCCTTCAGAGTGATCTAGATAAGCTGGATCACTCTGCTGATGTGAATGGGATGAGGTTTAACAAGGCCAAGTACCAGGTCCTGCACTTTGGCCACAATAACCCTATGCAGCACTATAGGATTGGGGCTGAGTGGCTGGATGACTGTGAAGAGGAAAGGGACCTGGGGTGTTGGTCAGTGCTCAGCTGAATATGACTGACAGTGTGCCCATGTGGCCAAGGAGGCCAGGGGCATCCTGTCCTGCATTAGACATAGCATGGCCAGCAGGAACAGATAGGTAATCATCCCCTGTTCTCAGCACTGGTGAGGCCACATCTTAAGTACTGTGGTCAGTTCTGGGCTCCTCACTACAAGAAAGACACTGAGGCCCTGGAACGTGTCCAGAGAAGGGCAATGAAACTGGTGAGTGGTCTGCTTATAAGGAGCAGCTGAGGGAGCTGGAATTGTTTAGTTTGGAGAAGAAGAGACTCAGGGGAGATTTCATTACACTCTACAACTTCTTCAGAGGAGGTTGTGATGAGGACAGATTTGTTCTCTTCTCTCAGGCAACAAACAGGACCCAAGGAAATGGCCACAAGTTGTGCTGGAGGAGATTTAGATTAGTCATAAGGAAAAGCTTTTTTTCTCAGAGAGTGGTCAGGCATTGGAATGGCCTACCCAGGGAGGTGGTGGAGTCACCATCCCTGGCAATATTCAAGAGGTGTCTGGATGAAGAGCTAAGAGGTATGGCTTAGTGTCTTGTGGTAGCAATAGTAGTGCGAGGACAATTGGTCTAGATGATCTTGGAGGTCCCTTCCAACATTGTGATTCTGTCTGTCTGGGAGACAAGTATCCTGTTCCCTACTTTTTTTTTTTTTTTTTTTTTTTTTTTTTTTTTTTTTTTTTTTTTTTTTTTTTTCAGGAAGATGATATGTGTATGTCTGTTTGCCTATAATTGATTCACAGTGAAAATAATTCAGTTCCTGAATTATTATTATTCTTCCTGAATTATTATTATTCTTCCTGAATTATTATTATTCAGTTCCTGAATCAGCTCAACTGACTTGAGAATATACAGTTTGGAGATCGTTCCATGATATCCAGTATCTACATCATGGCTCTGTAGGTTTGAAATTAGGACATATACTGAAGTCCTTTGTAATTCTTGTGAGGAAGGGTTCATCTCACTTTTCTTTCTCTACACTTTTCTTTGCTGCTAAATAATGTCAACAAGTTGAATAAAAGGAAATGAATTTTAAAAATTCTTCTTGCAATCAAGATGATCTGTGCATCTCAGTGGAAAAGAAAACGTTTGTTAAATGTGTATGCATTTATGCATATTATATAAATACACGGGCATATTAAGTAGAATCGTCTTTCCTCATTAAAACTTATGAGTTTTAGCAGGCACTGCTAAAACGTGCCCTAGGGGGGCGTAGACGAAGTAGTAAGGTATATAAGGTGTTGATTACCCCTAATAAACGCCATTTTGCCACGTTTCTTGATGAGTCACGGTGGTCTTTTGGCTCTGGCATAGGTTTCGCAAGAACCTGGGAAATTGGGGGTTTCCGAGTCACGGCAACAGAGTATCAAGTAATGGGTCAAGATTGACTTTCCTTCCCATACAGCACAGAGATTTGCTAAGATACTGAGAGATCCACATTCTCTTGTTGGACTCCATACTGACATTTATTATTATTATTATTATTATTATTTTTAACATATGATACATGAAAAGTGCTAAACTACCAAGAACTGCTCCCTTAGTTAGATATGTATACAGGCAACTCTCATGCACATATAAGTAAAGAACAAAAATAAAATAAACTTGCTAGGAAATCAAGATAAGCACCTCCAGTAATTAAGTTTTGTTTTCAGTTAAAGTATTATATATCCCTGCTAAAGCAGGCTTTTTCAATCTTTATGCCTTCACTGAGATAGAACTTGCTATGATTTCCTGACAGGAGTGTTCTACAACAATAAAATATACTTGAAATGTTCTCAAGTAGAATCATAGATACTGTAACATAAATTATTTCACACTTAAATTTCTCTGATTAGGAAAATACTAACCCATTAGTATAGTGCAAGCTAAAAAAATTACAAACTTTTGAAATAAATACAAATGTTCAGTATTTAATTAAATCTGTTATTTTTTGTGATCAAGTCTCCTTTATTTCCTTTCTGAAATACACATTTTTGAAAAGTTAAAATGAAAAAGTCTGGGTGGTAAACTAAAACTGTGTCTGACACTTCAACTAAATGAGAAGTGCAAGGCTTGTAAAAACAGTGCTGCCAAAAGATGTATCGTCTTATTTTGTTTACAGAAATTCTGTATTTGTGGAAGTTAGAAAGTGGCACCCTTTTAAGGGAGAAAAACAAACCTCAGTAGATTTACATAAAACATTTCCAGTTTGCATCTTTACTTCACTTGTTTGGCTGCCTTTTCTCGTAGTTGCTGATATGTAGGTGAACGTGGTGAACAATATTGTCCCTTTGCTTCTTTCTGGCTAAGTGCATTTCCAGTCTTAGGCCCTGTTGATCTCATCCAGCAAAAGACCCATAAAACAACTGGGAAAAAGGTAGAACAAGAAAGAGGCCAAATTATGTGAATTTTAATTTGCTATGGATTGAAAGCACATATACCACAACTTCTGAAGTGTCTTTGAGATGCCACTGGTTCTCATGTGAAGAAAAAGATGTTCCACTGGGAAAGCAGGAGATAGCCAAGCACAAGTGTCCTTGCAAAGGTGCTCTGCTGCTGGTAACTTAGTTCAGAAACAGTGCAATCCCTGTGTGTCTGAACCCCACTGGAGACAGAAAAACTAGTGTTCACAAATACACTGGCTGGTTTATGAAATATACTGTGCAATAACAAACAGCAATTTTGTTCTAACTTAGGGAACGTGCACAAGGTAGTAATCTCTGGCACAGTCTTATGCAAAGAAAGCTAAAGAATCATGAAAAGGATTATTTATGCACTTAAAAACTGTGTACATATATTTTCAATACATGTCTATCAACCAGGGTAGTCTTGGGCCTTAGCTGAAATTTATTTCAGAGTAACTATGCTGCTTTTATCAAAAAGGAAACAATGTGAGATTTATACATTTGTGAAGTCAAATGTGGGGTGATGTTTGTTAAATAAACATCAGTTATGTACAAACAATGGGGAAAAAAGAATTCTGGTGAATCAGGAAAATCTGCAATCTGTGAATCACCAAAAACAGAATAGCTTATCTGTTCTACATAATTACTGAATATCCTGATTTGGAAAGGATCCACAAGGGTTCGCAAGACTGTGGAAAAGAGACCGACAAGGATTAAATGAACTAAATGTGGATTTATTATTATTATTATTATTATTATTATTATTATTATTATTATTATTTATTTACTTATTTATTTGCTCGTTGTTTTGTTTGTCTGTTTCCCGGCGTTCTACAAAACCAGTATATGTTTCCCAAGCCCAGTAATCATGGGGATATTAAGGTTACACCCACCTTCACTTGCCTGTTTATTTCAGATCCAGGAGATCAAGGGTATGAAGTAAATCTTTCAGTCATCCTCATCATACCTCACTTGACATCATGAGACTCTCTCAAAGTACACAATCTGGATTATTTCCAATGAAACTAGACTGCTTCCAGAGCCCTGGGAGCATACCCAGTGTGTTGCCACCACTAATGAGCACTTTGCGCTCAGGGCCAGACAACAGCCAGGCCAAAGTAAACCCTTCAGCATGTTTAGCGAGTCTTGAGGACTTCAGCAGCTTCTTTTTCACTGTCCAGACCCACTGCACTGCATTCATTGCTGATATTGACATAGCCTGGACGAACCTCTTCTTTTTTTTATCGAGTATGGTGAGGAAAGTCTACCTTTTGTTTCCTAACTCACAGAGAAAAAAAAAAGTTTACAAATGTGTGAATGTTGAATGGAGAGAAGCATTTCCCTGCACCTCAAACTTTAACACATCTTTGTGACCAGAACATTAAGCCCACTCTTTAGGATAGTTTAAGCATCTGGATTAATGGCCTGAATTTTTTGGTTCCCATTTTTACTTACTGAATTCACTGCACACAGGATATAAACAGCTGCAGTACTTGATTTGGTTCTGGAGTTGCCACAAAATACTGAGTATCTAAAACTTGTTAATTTAGTTAGCATTTGGCACTCTGAGTACTAACCAAGAAACTAGGTGCACTTGAGTTTACAGATGGCATTCAAAAGGTTTTCTTCTAAGAAGGGGCAGATCCTGCAATTTCATTTAGAGCACTCAAATAAATGAGCTGACATCACTTGTATTAGCTTGCATTTGCCATTCACTAAAAAGTCAGTCTTTCTATTTTCTACAAAGAGTAATGGAAAAAATGACCATACACATCTACCTTAGTCTACCTGAATAATGTTGACTCTTTCACAGAACAATTCCAAGTCACTGTGTCCCTAGACAGGACTTAGATTGTCTTCTATCAGTATTCATACTGTTTGGTCTCTTAATCAACACAGCTCTAAGCATGAACCATGAAATTGCAGCATCTCTCCCTGCAACTGAGAATTATGCTAGAACATGTAAAGCCATCCCACAGAGCACTGTCTTACTATTAGGTCACACATTGCTCTGACAAAGACACGTTAGGGGTGATTTCAGACAGAGAGGAAGGGTGATTTGGAGGTCAGAGTATATTATCAAATACAAAAGCTAGAATTTAAATTTGTCTGACTTCTGTTCAAAAATGCTGTGCTTGTCCAGCTTTATCATTTTGCATAAACATAGACATAGCCATTGAAATCCATAATACAGAGATCAGAAGGTGATAATGAAATCAAATGACTGTTGCATCTTGCTTTGTTGTTTGACTTTGCTTTTCACTTTTTTTTTTTTTTTTTTTTTTTTTTTTTTTTTTTTTGTAGGCTGGCAGAACCACATTAACCACATATGTTTTTTCTTTTTTCTTTTACTGTTGCCTATTTTTGAAGCCAGAACTCAAAATCAACACCAGCTCTCTAGAGATACACACATGAAAAAAAGACACACTGCATGTGTTGGTGCAGCTTAGTGGCTGATGTGCTGGAAATAAGTTCTGCTCACAATGATCAAAATGTGCTGGTGGACAGCTGTTTGGCTGTGAGCCAGCAGTGTGTCTTTGTGGCCAAGAGAGACAATGATACCCTGGAGTGCCTTAAAAAGAGTATGGCCAGCAGGTCAAGGGAGGTGATTCTCCCACTCTGCCCTGGTGAGGCCACATTTGAAGTACAGTGGCTAGTTCAGGGCTCCCTAGTTCAAGAACGACAGGGAACTACTATCGAGAGTCCAGCGGGTAGAGACACAAAGATAATTAGGGGTCTGAGCCTGCAGGAAAGGCTGAGAGACCTGGGGCTGTTCAGCCTGGGGAAGACTGAGGGGGGATCTTATAAGTGCTTATAAATATCTAAAGGATGGGTGTCAAGTAGATGGTGCCAGGTTCTTCTCAGTTGTGCTCAGCAAAAGAACAAGGGGAAATGGGCACAAACTGTCGCATGGGAATTTATATGCAAACATGACGAATAACTTGAGGATGACAGCACAGGAGTAAGCTCCACGGAGAAGCTGTAGAATCTCTGCTGGAGACATTCAAAATTTGCCTGAATGCTTTCTTCTGCAGCCTACTTCAGGGAACCTGCTTTAGCAGGGCTGTACTAGGTGTTATCCAGAGGTCCCTTCCAACCTCTACAATTCTGTAATTCTATGCCAAAACAACAACAGCAACAACAGAACATAACAGGCTGCAGAGTTTGGAATGTCTTCAGTCATTCTATAAATTCACATTGTTAAGAAGAGCCAAACCACAGTCACCACTGATTTAAAGGAACTCTTGTACTTAGTGATCATCTCATGAAGCAGAATACATGGAAAACAAACATTAAGGTTTATAAACAGAAAGTAAATAAATGGTGCCTAATGTTGGTCACCACATTCATTTATAGGTTGCTCTGCTCCAATCATCTGCCCACAGAACAAAAAAAGCACAGAAATCCTTTGAAACTGTAATTTTTATTGCAGAGTATGAAAACATCCCAGACAAGCTGAATTTCAGACTCATTGTATTTGTGCATACACGTGCTCTTTTGTTGACGTGCATTACTACAGAGCTGAGTTTTCTGCACACACTGGATGACACCTCTATACTGTACTACAGCTATTTTGAAACAAGGAGTAAACTAAGCAACTATTTTCAAAGGTTGTGTCCTTTTGCAGAAAGTCAGCATGAACATCCAGCCCTTTCAAGTGCACTTAAGCTAAATTTAAGTGGAACACTTGACTTCTACCTGACCTTACGGTTTCACACTTAAGTCTTAGGTGTTTTTCAGTTGTAGAAAGATTTCTCTGAATAGTTGTCTTGGAAATAAAGAATCGCTTAAGGGTGACTATGATCTTACAAAAAGCATGTTATGGAAAGGTGTGATTGGGTAGAACTATCATCTGTCACTAATTCTACACACTTGTCTGTGTAGATTTAGGAGATAACTTTACATTTAAAAATATTATAAATCCAACTGAAAATGTAATATATTTCAGTTTTGTTTTACTGTTTTTTGTGAAAGACACAAAGAAAATAAAAAGTGGAAATGTTAAAAAAATGTCCACTGATTTGAGATTACTATTAGGACTTCTATACTGAGCAGATTCAGAAAAATTATGAGACCTGGTAGATTTCTGAAAATGTGTTTTAAATTTTTCTCTTTTTTTATGTTAATAATAATTGCTCCATGAATAATTGAAGTGTGTACTGTTCCTTACACGGTACCTTTTCTGCTAAAGATCATTTTAATTTATTTCCCTTTCCTATTATTTACTAGCTCCATTAATAATGATGTTTTTTTCATCATTTCCTTTTCTTTACTCATAACCTAAATAGGAATGGTATAAAAGTTGTGTCTTTAAAGTAATTACTGTTATTTTATAAACAGCTGCATTTGTTTAGTGCAGTTTGGAAAAAGAGGGGGCATTACCTCTGCAACAGCATTTATTAAAATAGGAAAGCAAGGTGAGCAATTCCCAAGGGTACACAGAGTGGTCTGGAGGTTAACCATGATCATGACACACTTTGTCCCATTAAACAAGGAGGTGAATAGCAGGAAGAATTATGGTTCTCCACAAGATTCCATAAGACTTTCTCTGATGTTGTTCACTTAGGTTTCTTTTATTGACAAGTTCTATAATGTCAGCTACTGCCTGGATGAGATGAGTGATAGAGCAGTTTCACTGGAAATTCTGTGCCATTATGTTGCAGAAGAAGGGTATCCATCTTCTCTTCCATACTATCTATCTTCTTACTTTTAGGTAAGAGAAAATTTTCTTTAAGACAGAATATAGAATCATAGAATCATAGAATTACCCAGGTTGGAAAAGACCTTGAAGATCATCAAGTCCAACCGCAATATATATATATATATATATATACATATATATATATATATATAATTTTTTCACTTTTTTTTTTTTTTTTTTTTTTTTTTTTTTTCTGCTGTGAAAGAAGGAAAACAACTGCTAAAAGCAGTGAAGCTAACAAGAATAGGCCATAGCAGAATTACACACACTGAGCATACAGCAACCACATAACAGTGCAAACAGTGCTCAGAAAAACATACAATGACTCCTTCCAATATTAATGCATCTACTGGTTGCTATTTAAGATGAAAAAGAACAAAATCTGGTCTATGGGTGTATAATGTCTTCTGTTAATGAGAGGTCAAGAGGACATGTAGTATGCCTTAACTATGTAATGAAAAAATATGTAACTAGCTCAAATAAAAATAGCAAATTTTTGTTTTAAGGTATATATGTCCACAACTTAAAGCAAAGTAATTATTCTCTGGAAATCATAAACACTTTTACAAGACTTACTTATACATCCGAGGAACTTTTGCCAAAACACTGAAAATAAAATTCACTATTACTGCATATTACAATTTCAGATCGGGTTTTGAGTAATAATTTTTAAGAGACTTTTAGCTACATCAAAGTTTCCTTACTGCTCTTTTGGTTTGGACTATAACTAAATTAGTATAAAGAGAAATAACAAACAATAACAACAAAACTGTTAAAGATCATCAGCAATGTGAAAATTAAATAGTTAAAATAAAAAAGTTGGAAACAATTTCTGTAATGAGAATGTCCTCATAAACCTTAGATGAATACTTGCAGAGTACTGTGGTATAACTTCAACATTCTAGAAAAGTCATTGAATAGTCTAAGCCCAAAGAAGATCTGTATTGTCATATTCTCTGTTGGGTTATATAAAAACATAGAGAAAATACTTCTTTCTATTTGGCCAGGTATTCAGCTGAATATATCTCTAAAGTCTTGACATTTCTATCTTGACTGTAGGCAGATGAGGTTTGGGATTCCATGAGAGCACTACTTGTTAAAGTGATAAACTTGGAAGGAGCACAACAGAGCTCTGGGTGATAAGTCAAGAATTCACTTGTATTTCCATGTCTTCTCACTAAATAAGATGCATAGTGTTTTAACCCCTGCTCATTTTGTGTGGCAGAGGAAACCACAGTTTGCAGGTCATACTGTAATGTAGTGTACAGGATCCTCTTCTGTATGTCTCCTCTATTCTGCTTTTGGTAAAGTTGCCTCCTTAAAATAGGAATTGTGGCTGTGGGTATTTCCACAAATAAGATATAAAAAATCATTAGGTGCCAATGAAAAGCATGGATAATTATATGATACTGCTTCCATAGTAACTCCAAGATATTGTTTGTTTCTAGCATGTGCTTGAATCTATTCTAAGTACTTCTGTTGACTGTGTCCAGATTAAACAGTTTGAAGCAAGGGCTGTTTTAGCTACTTTGAAGGTGGGGAAGTTAAAACAGTTTCCTAGAGAAGATTTTCTTAGGAAAAAAAAAAAAAAAAAAAAAAAAAAAAAAAAAAAAAAAAGCACCCAACCGCCAGTTAGTTTTCTACAGTCTTTAATGGCCCAGGCTATGCTTTGGGATTCTGTCTGGCTCTAACTTCTAACCTGACTTCCTGCAGAAGTAGGCTGGGAGACCCAGTGAAATGTGCTAAAATTTTCTTTTTTACCACAGTTCCAGATCTCTGAAGAAGGGGAGGACACTCAGAGGGATGGAGCTTACCCATGGTCTCATCCTAGAAGGACACTGGGGCTTCATGGCAGTTGGTGCTCAGCCCTGCTCAGTTTATCAGCATTTTAAAAGGGTCAGATTTTGGCTATGGATATCTGGGAAGCTATTTCCTTTTCATGGCAATAGTCACCTCGATCTATTCCAGAAAGCCTTGTGCTACTGTTCCACAGTACCTGAGGCATGGAATAAACACACATGTGTGCCAAAAGAGAGAACATCTGCTAGATTCACGTAAAAAAGAAAAAAATGTAGTGATTAAGAATTTGTGTAACTCTGTATGCTGCTGAATTAGGACTTGATAAAGTAAAAGTAAATAAATAAATAATAGTAATTTAAGGAAAATAATAATAATAATAATAATAATAATCATACAAACTCTGCCCTAATTTGGGCCTCCAGTGAGGCCCAGTTTTTGCTTGATAGGTTAAAAACCACAGGAATGTTTGGCTGCATACTTCAGCCTGTGATAGCTAGTCACAGCCTATTAGGGGAATGCTGAAGATTGCTGACTTGCTGAAACAGGTGAGATCCACCCTAAATATAAGGGATGGGAAAGTAGCCATAGGGAAGAGGAAGTTTGCCTTTGGAACAAATACTGTGGGAAAAAGCCTGTTGAGTAAGTTTTCAGTTCAGTCACTGTGTTTTGAATTATGCCTCTTCATGGTAAAACCAAATTCCAAGCACAGTGACTATTACTTCACTACAGTGATTTTCAGGGTGGAGATTCCTTTGGCTCACCCTATTCTTTTAACATTGCCATATTAATTTGGGAAAGAAATTTAAACTTGCAAAACAAAACAGAACAAACAACAACAACAAAAGACTATATTTGTATCATTTCCCGTATAGACCTGAGTCATATATTAATAATATTATTTGCATGAACTCTCTAGCATCATTTCCATTACACTAGATGCATTCACTTGAGTAATCACTTAATCTTGTTTGGAAACCTACTGTCAAATGCTTTTATGAATATTAATCAGAACAGAATGCATTATCTATACCCTAGATATCCATTGCTAACATTCAGTAATTGTGTGCTACATGAAAGAAAAAAATAGACACTTGAGAAAGTAGGAAGGGGCTGGAGTTAAACCCAGTAAGCATCTGCAGTATAATAAGTTTTGGAATTTTCTACAAAACCTGATAGCACTTTAGAATTGAAATGCATTCCAAAAGTCAAACTGTTTCATAAACTTTGTTCCTCACTCTTTAGTTGTCTCACTAATAAAAGTCTAAGAGAAAATCAACTTGATACCAAAACATTGTTCTGTAATATAAAGTCTTAATGAACAATTGCTTTTGTATCACTGTCTGGCACTGGTCAGAACCTGCTAAAAGAGAAGATTAACTTATTGGTCTGTGAAATATCTTGGTAAAAGGAATACATGCCTTAGAGCATGTGTTCTCCCTTCTCCCTCCCAAATTCTTCCCCACTCAAAATTTTGCTGTTAAATACTACCTAGGATGGGGAACAAAATTAATCCACCTATCTGTCCCAGGCTAGGGCTGGAGTTAGCCTGTATAGACATATGCATCATTCTTGTATAGAAGCAGCTAGATCACAGAATCATAGGATGGCTTGGATTGGAAGGAACCCCAAGGTTCATCAGGTTCCAAGCCCCTGCAACAGGTAGGGCATAGATTGTCTGAGGACTTCCAAAAATGTATGACCCCAGCTGCCATCACAGTAGCTCAGCCCAAAATGTATAAAAATTCCAGAAATTTTTCATGGTAGCTTCAACTTTTCAGTTAACTTGGAGACCTGCCTCAGAACAAAGCAATAGTCTTGTAGAAATAATAACCATTACTTAGCAGTGCTCTATTCTTAAACTTATTGTGGTTATTTTATTCTAACGTAAATAGCAACAGAAAGAAGTGTTTAAAAACAAGACTCTGCTCACATATTCCTGTCAATATCTTGCCAGCTTCCTGGAGGGAAACTCAGTGATGCAGGCCTTTATTCACTGGAAGGCCTGCATGTTTATTTGCAAACAAAGCATTTGCATGTGATCTGAAGCCTATGATTTGGCTACAGTATGTTGTCATCCCAACTGTGTTTGTTAACACTAGACTGAACAAATCAAAGAGAGTACAAATGTCAAAAGTTCAATGGCAGATTGAAAGCCTGGGTGTGTCTACAGCAGTCACTATTGTTTATCAACAAAGTTGCATATAATAGCATGACATCCTTTGTGCCTAAACGGCAAATGAAGACAGAGAGTAAATGATAATGCTTCTTTATTTTCCTCTGTAATCAGAGTAGCTTTTGAAATGGATTTTGTGATTTCTTTGAATGTCTGTGTTCTACTACTTAAACTTAATATTGTGGAGTCAATCCTCGTTCAGGATTTGGGATTTTCCTCTCTTTCATCCCAATGAAGAACTGGCAGCATCACAATGCCTGAAGGGTCTTATGGATAAAAGTATTAGTTTGCTAAACCACTTTACCTGCTTCCTTCTTTCATTGAATTCCCTTACGGCAGTGTATAAACCAGACCATGCATTTCATGATTGCTATTTCTCAGCAGTTAATGTTTTTGCTATTTTACACCGATATGACCTATCCTACTGAACATTTGACAAGATTCACTCCTACAAATATACATGAATGAAAAAGAACTATCAAAAGCACAGCTCAGACATTCACAGAAACAGCTGACCCTGCTCTGGCTGGGGAGCTCTTTTGGGATAGCTTCTACCAGCCACAATCCTATTACTGACACACACACACAAAAAAAAAAAAAAAATTACCAAAGATTAAAGGAACATAGCTTAATTTTCACAGTACCTTAATGTTTCTGGTTGCTGTATAACTAATGGCTGTTTGAGACCCTGAAGACCACTGTCAGTTAAATTGCTCTAACCCAAGGGTGGTAGACTGCATCAAAGCAGTAGAGGGTTATGTGTAACACATAGCTATGGTTATCTCTAAAGTGCTCCAGGTTTCATGGATGAAAGAACTCCTCAGCATGCCCAATGACACTGACTACATTTTGATTTCAGGAAGGATTTGTGAAGCTCTACATTTGGAATGAATTTAACTCAAAACTGTGAGTAGCTCTGTCAAGGAATCATTCAGCCTGAAAAATAATCTCCCCAGCTACTTAGCCACTGAAAGAAAATTAATGCAGCATAACGCTCCACTAACATAACTGTGTTGCTCCTGGGGCCCTCTGCAGAGGTCTGTACTGTGTCATAAAGACATGGCAACTTCTTTAAAGTAGCTCAGGTATTTCTCACGTGCTTATGCATTATGAGACACACAGATTCCTGGGCTACATAATGGATGATCCATTCCACATTGGGATTTCTGGAAGCAAAGAGATTAAGTCTGTTAGAACTCTGCAGTGAAAGAAAATTCTTCAAAAGCATCTTTTAAAATAAGAAATGTCTCAAAAACTTCAGCTTAATTTAGAAAAAAATCTTAATAAATAGGAACCTGCAATCACCTGCAGCTTAAGCAAAGGTTTTAGTTACACAGCTAGTCTGAAGAAATGGAACTGATGGTATAAAGGAATGGAACTGTAAGTTTGTGGTCCCATCGTCTCCTTTAGCCGTCTGTTTAGAGAATGTTCAGAGAATACCAAGTCTGCAATTGCATGTTCAGGTATTACTTTGACCACCGAGGTGTTATCATTCTAGGGACAGATGTGTATGACAAGAATCCATGTGGCCTGAATGCTGCCAGAAAAATACTATTGGTTTAATCCAAAGCAGGAACTAATTGCAGTTTTATCCTCCCAAGGAGCTTGTTGCTCACACTAAGAAAGCAATAAGACATCTTCAAGTCCATAGTGAGCTAGAAGGTGAATATGGAATTGGAGGATCGCCATTTTGGAAAGTCTGTTTTGTCACTCTGCCCTTGAAGCTTTTAGATTAGTCTCTTTATATTGACTCTGGACTTACATATTCAGGTTTCTCTTCAACATGTTTCTACTAATATGTGATTTATATTATACTTGTTTCTTGCTCCCTGTTTCCTGATTGCCCTTTCTCTCCCACTTTCTTTATTGAGAATGATTTTCAGGTCTTGCAGCCTGGTAAAGTTTTCTGAGGACTTGAAAAGATCCAGCTTCAATTTTACTAGGCAATAAAGGCATAGAGACACACATGTTGAGAAGTGTTAGGTCTTCTTTTATCCTCTGAGCCAAGAAATCAATTTGTATGGGTTGGTCTGATCCTTCAGTAAATTATTGCTATGCTATGTGTCCTAATAGTAGTAAATTTCATTCTGTATATTCTGACCAGTTCTCCTGATAGGACCTTCTTTTATCTAGGTTGCACATTTTAAGATAATTGCCTGAAAAATAATGTACATCTCTTATAAAGTTAATATTCTGAACATTTTCAGAATGAAAAACATATCTAGTCTAAGTTCTTCTGTACTTACCCGCATTTGGTGCATGAGTCAGATCAAATCAAAGGCAAATCTAAGACCGAATTGAAAAATTCTCTATGTGTGCTTTTTGTATGGATGAAATATGTAATAAATTCACAGAAAGTCTACTTTTGCTTCTACTGATAGAGATACTGAGTAAAAAACCACAGGAGCAGATAAATAGATTCATAGTTTTGATTTCTTCAGTTTACATACCTTCATACAAAAAAGCTAGAGATAAAATTAAATCATAAGTGTTCTTTGTTAAACTGTAGTTTAACAAGTGTAGGCTTTGTTAAACTGTAGTTTGGATTTTTAAAATGTGTTAATAGAGAGCTATCAAAGCAAGCTATTAATATCTTGTAAGCACTGAGCTACTATAACTGTCCACCACTGGTACAGAAACAGTCTCTAAAACATGAAGCAATTGTTTCCAGAGAAGGTCAATTTGTACAGCTCACATTTCTTTTTCCTGCCTGAAATAAAGCAAACATGAAGGGAAAGCAAAAGGAATCCAATGATAAATAGATGCTGAGTTTAAGCTGCCAAGCAGATAACTTCATGTTCCTGTGAGTATGTTGGTAGCCAGACTATGTTCTAATTTCATACCAAGAAAGGTATAGTTATGGACCTGCTTCCTTATGCTTATGCAATAAGTCTTCATTCAGTAGACATTAGAAATGATGGCCTACTCTAATAGTTTCCTTGAGTTTTTAAGTGGAAGGCAGTGTGATGCTTGCAATAATTTCTTTAATAAGTCTCTGTTTTGTGTCTTATATCTGTTACTGCAATACAAATGATGTTATGCAGATAAATAAATATGAGGGAAAAATCTAAAATCAAATTTTTATCTTCTGTGAAACTGTCAAGTTATCTCAACAGCTGACCCACAAGGTGTACCAACACTGCTCAGTATCCTAGTACAAACAGTTCTAGTACAAAGAGGAAAAAAGTAAAAAATGATCTGGATACAGTCCTGGACAGCCTGCTCACATTAAGGGTTTGGACCAGGTACCTTCAAAGGTCCCTTCCAACATCAACCATTTTGTTATTCTGTGAACTAATGAAAAATGAAATACAATATAAAACACTTTTGATGTAATAACTATAATATTATTAATGCATTACATTTTTTTAAATTGAAAAGTTACCATTTTGCATAAGTACAAGCTTACTTTCCATGGAGTAATTTTTCACTCACGCAGAGCTCAGAAACTTTTTCTGTCTTTCTATAGCATATTACACATCACTGTAAAAAAATCCTTTTATTATTTTCATTGCTTCTCCAACAATAACACCTTCTACTGGAAATCTGATGCTTGGGGCAGTACAGTCAGTTAAAAAGCAAGAGTAATTACAAGAAGATAAAAGTTTATTGTGTATACTATGACCAGTATGGTGGAGACACTGCCATAACTGTCCTTGCAACAATGCAGAGGGTAATTGATTTAACTATCCAAATACTTCTTACTCTTTGCCCCAGTTTAATTATTTTTAAAATGAGTACAGAATAAATAATTTTGATGCTCTGTTGTGAGAGGCATTCATAAGGCATATTCTCCCTTCCAATTGAAGTTCCATTTCCTGCCAGATAACTGTGAAGTGGTAACAGCTTGGGGCAACATTTTTTGTATGAGAGCTCTCCTAGAAATAAGGCTTTGAGAGAGTGAGAACTAGAGAAACTAAAAGAGAGGAGTATACAATGAGAAATGATATAATAAAGGATATATTTTGCTAGAAGATTTTAAAGAATATTTTAAAGGAGTTAATATATTACACAAATAAAGCTGATTGATTGCATTCTCAATGCAGTTAAGCAATTTGAAGAGTGCCAGATCAGTATTATCATGCTATAATGGCCATGTTAACTCATCATATTTGCTTTCCTACTTGTAATCATATTTTATTTTCTTTACCAGGATTCTACAAGTAATTGCTGGTGGCATATAGACTATGTCACAGATGTTAAAACAAAAGATAAAACAAGTACAGTGAATGTACATTTTGTATTTACACCCAACAAAGGTTGTCAGCTGTTCCTTCCTTGCAGCTGCTTAAAGGTCTTGCTGTCCTCTCCCTAGTGGAACAACTTTCTGTTGAGAGACTGAAAGGCAACAATGCTCTTGTAATTATTTCCTTGTTTAACTGTGGTTAACATCAAGCATAACAATAAGAAAATATATGATATGAGCTGTATATTTTTCTCAAGTTAAGTTTTCATGAGGCTGGCAAAAGACTTCTACACTGTGAAAGGGCTATTTGAAAAACTAGTTTGACTGTTGCTCATCTGTCATATCAACCTATCAGGTATAGAATCATAAAATCATAAAATCATAGAATCACTAAGGTTGGAAAAGACCAACCGTCCACCTACCATCAATATTTCCCCAAAAACCATGTCTCTTACTAAAATATCTACATGTTTCTTGAACACCCCCAGGGATGGTGACTCAGCTGCCTCCCTGGACAGCTCATTCCAGTGCCTACCACTCCTCCAGGGAATAATTTTTTCCTAACATCTAACCTGAATCTCCACCGGTGCAACTTGAAGCCATTCCCTCTAGCCCTGTCACTAGTGGTAAGAAAGAAGAGGCTGACTTCCACCTCACCACAACCTCTCTTCAGGTAGGTGTGGAAAGTGATAAGGTCTCCCCTTAAGCTCCTTTTCTGCAGACTAAGCAATGCCAGTTCCCTCAGCTACTCCTTATAAGATTTGTGCTCCACACCCTTCACCAGCTTTGATGCCCTTCTATGGACATACAGGCCTCAGTGTCCTTCTTGTAGTGAGGGACACATAACTGAACACAGTACTTGAGAGCTGAGTACAGAGGAAAAATCACTTCCCTGCTCTTGCTGGCAGTGCTATTTCTGATAAAAGCCAGGATGCCACTGGTCTTCTTGGTGATCTAGGTATGCTGCTGGCTCATGTTTAGCTGAGTGTTGACCAACATCCCCAAGTCCATTTCTTCCACACTGTCTTCCAGCCACTCTGTTCCAAGACGGTGGTTGCTGTGGCCAAAGTGCAGGACCCAGCTGAACTTCATCTGACTGGCCTCAGCCCAGTGATCCAGACTGTTCAGATCCTGGGGGCCTTCCTACCCCCAGGCAGATCAGCATTTCTTCCCAGCCTAGTGACATTTGCAAACTTACTGAGGGTGCTCTCAATCCCTTTATTCAGGTCATCACTAAAGATATTAAACAGGACAGGCCCCAGAACCAGTCCCCAGCAAACATCACTGGTGACCAGTCACCAGCTGAATTTAACTGCACCGCCACTCTCTGGGTTCAGTGCCCTGACCAGTTTTTTATCCAGCAGAGTGTATCTATCCAAGTCATGGTCTGCCAGATTCTCTAGGAGAATACAGTGGGAGACAGTATCAAAGGCTTTGCTGAAGTCTAGGTAGACTAAATCAACAATCACGCCCTCATCCACCAAGTGACCTACTACCAGGTAACTTCAGAATCTACTTACCCTAGAAGTGAGTAGGTCTAGGTGGAGTCATCCCTTCCCATCTGCACCAAAGGCGAATCAAATAAACAATCTGTGATGCTGATTTAATGTTTTTAAATTTCACTTAATAGACATACCTAAACAAAAACTGTTTCATTGATGGTCAGGAAACAATTCCAAATAGATCTCAGGATCCCAGGATATTCCCATCTTTAATTACCAAAACTGGTTGTTTTACTTAATAGATACTTAGTTCAACAGAAACACTTCAGTATGTCTACCTGTCACATTCTACAGCTACTAACTCTGCCTGAAGAGCTCCCACTGTCTACATCCAGCCCAGAGTTTCTCTCCCAGCTGTGGAGAGTGCACAGGGATGAGACCATCAAGCACTACAACAGAGTAACATTCAAATCCACACATCAGGTCCTATCTCTACTGTTCTGGCTTAGATGACACATCTTAGAAGTAGCATATCCAGCAGCTACATAAACAGAAGGTGCAATGTTGATGAGCTTTGTGGTAAGAACAATGTGGCTATGTTAGTAACTTCACCATCCTGTTCACAACAGGCCTACATACATTTCCCCAAGCAGGACACTGCCATGCATATGGTTTCAGCGTTACACATCTCACAGGTAGTCCCCAGCAGCCCTTCACCACACCAGACACCTGCTCACCTTACCTAGTAACAATGTTCTTCCAGGGTTAGTACTAGCAAAGCCCCTTCTAGAAAGAGCAAGTATATTCAGTGGCTGAAACTTCCCTCAGTTTACATTTGGGGGCCAAATGACAACAAAAATTGTATCTGAAGTACTGATGCTGCAGTATTCCATTTAAATCAGGTCAACTAGCGATTTAACTACATCAAGACTTCAGAGCTGGATCCATAACAAATATGACAAGTGATTTAGAAATCAATCTTAGTTTACCCCTGAAAACTGACTCTTTAAAATTCACTGTGTCAATTGAAGAATAGGTTTTTAAATCCAAAGTTTATATTAAACTTTCGTAATAAAACACGGGGTAGCTAGGCAGCAATAAACATTGATCTACAGTTAAATGACAACAGCATTATCAGAATACCGAACTAAAGCCTTTTATACAATAGTCAATAATGTAACTGAGAATAGGCAGGGGAATGAAAAGAGCTGCTTCGATTATATGTGATCTCAAATTGCTTCTACTGCGACAGAGACCCTGTAAATGAGTTTGCAGAGTCCTAAACTAGGAAATTCAAGGTTTTCTTTCTTCTTGATACAAACATTGGTAGCCACAAGTTCCCAAGCTTACTCTCAGTCACTCAATGACTCCTGCCATAATACGAAGTGAATACTGATTGATGACGTTGGCAAGGAAATTGCATGGCATCAAAATAATAAAAAACTCATCTACACTAGAATGGAATACTGGATAATTGTTTTGCAATCAAGTACTAATAGAGTGACACTAATTACATCAATACTTTGGCATTCATACAAAAGTTCTGAAGAGTACTGGAGAATTTTAAACAGCCAGTACCTTTTGATCATTATTATTGCATGGTTGACTCCTCACTCTGAATTATAATTTTCAATTCAGGTTTAATTTTAATCTTAATTAATTATTTTTATTTTTATTTTTTACTTCCACAGAATTCCAGTATTTCCAGACCAAATGTGCATATTACTTTTTAAGATGCTCTGAATTATTCCTATAGACTATTTGTGTTGGGTGCGCTGCAGCCTAATTACAATGTACTTTCAGTCTGTCCTTAAAATATAAACTATCTAAAATATTTTGTTCTTAAAAATATGGGGTGTTGCCGTGTGCAATCATAGTTCAAAACCCCCCTTGCCCAGGTTCTAGCGAAACCCCCGCTAGGGCCAAAAAGACCACCGTGACTCATCAAGAAAGGTGGCAAAATGGTGTTTATTAGGAGTAATCAACACCTTATATACCTTAATTACTTCGTCTACACCCCCTAGGGTGCACGTTTGAAATGCACGCCCAAGGTACATCACAACGTAGAGGACGGAAGAGGGGGGGCTACTATCACCATCACATACCGAATAGCCCCACTACCGCCTACATGCCTACAACATCTCCCCCCCTCCAAATACTACAAGGTTCAGCCTCATTAGCATCTACAACATCTCCCCCTCCCCAAATACAACAATCTGCCCCCTTATGGTGTAATCACTAAAATCCCAAATATAGTCTTTTGCAAAGTCTACAGTATTCTATACACTAATGGAAATACTTAAAGAAGCCCATTTGAATTATCCGTCTTATTTGCTAAACCTTAATATATTATGTATAACCTTAAAATATACTCTAAACATAACTAATATTATATATTACTCTATATAAACCTTAATAAACCTTAACAAACTCTATATAATATAATCAGTAGCATAAGGCACAACTGTGTTAAGAAAAGCAACACCACAACTGGATGGAGCAAGTGATTAGATAGTCCTCTTGCTGTCAGGAACCATTCGAGAAGCAGTTCTCGTCCGTGATGTTTTCCATCCCTCTTCATTCTTCTTAGGCATGCCTACAACAATGGGGTTTGTTGACAGTGGCCAGATGCCCACCCTGTTACTGCCCTTAAATGATGTGGTGAGAAATTGCTTGTGAGTAGAGATGAGAACAGGAACGTGGGAAAAAACTGACATGGAAAATAATTATTTATTCATAACTAATTTAGAAAGATGGTGAGAAGAGAGTGAAAGAAATAAAATGCCTTCACCCTAGCATCTTCCTTTTCTACAGGCTCAAATTCACTTCTTTGTTTCCAATTCTATTTCTCCTACCCCTCCATCCTTATCCTGGGAAATGCAGGGTGATGGGGAATGTCAAGTTGTACTTAGCCTATAAAAGTGCTTAGTTCCTCTCTGCCACACTTTCTTCCTCACACTTTTCTCCTGCTGCACTGTGGGCTCTCTCTGTGGGCTGTAGCTTTTTCAGGGAATATCCAGCTGTTCCAGCATTGCCCTCCACTGACTTCAGTGTGGATGTCTATTCTGGGGTGGTGCTCTTCATGGATTGCAGAGGAAATATCTACACCAGTGTGGTCCTTCCCATGGATTACCTCTGTCTGAAGATCAAGTAGAAGCAGTCTAGAGCCTGAACCAAGGGGCAGAGTAAGACCAAGCAGTCTTTCCCTGAGATTACATTTACATCCATTTAATGGGACCCCCAAAATTTAAAGTGTAGCACAGATGTATACAGGAAATTTCTTGCAGACTGGCTTGTATGCTCTAGTAAAGGCCACAGACTGTAGAGATGTCTCACAGAAAACTTACTGTTCACTGGTCTGATGAACACCTGGCTGATGCTTGATGACCATGAACAAGAACTCTCTTGAAAGACAAACGCAACTGTGAGACAGATGTTTTTAGTTTTTTTACTTCCTAATCAGATGAGTCTAACTCCTGTAAGGAAGCAGCTGTCATCAAGTCAAAAAGATGGAAGCATTACATGACAATAGGAGGAACTCAGCCATCTGAAACTACTAGAACAGTTTTAACTTTTTCCTTTCCAAGTTGCTCTTTCCAAGGCAGATATTTCCTGAGGGGACACCGACAGGAATATAAAAGGATACTGCAATAACCTCAGCTATTAGATGTAAACTAGAGATTAATCTCTAGTCTTAGAATTTAGGGAACAAAATCTAACAGTGTGGGTTTTTTGGTAAGTAACAGGAGAAGCACAGGTACAAGACACAGGACAGTTTGCCTGTCTTCTGTGCTCAAGCCAAGGTAGAGCTCAGGAGCAGTCCAAACACATACACCATTTGCCGAATTGGGTCATACAAATTTCATGTTTCGGCTCCTGGTTGAACATAATAATTTATATTACCTCTGAAGTTTTTTTGTTTGTTTGTTTGTTTGTTTGTTTTTAATATTGCTTTATTGACTTCAAGGGAATTTATGTTAATCATGAAACCATTTGTTCTGAAAATACATATCAATTTAAAGAATAATAATCATAATAATAAAAGAAAACCAGAAAACAATTTACAGAGGAAAGTCATAAGCTAAATAAAATCAAGTGAATGAAAAAATATTAACCCTTTTAAACACGCAACTGTTTTTCTATCTTGTATTGACTCTCATTTGCAAACTGATTCAAAATTATTATGAATTAAACTGCTCTGTTTTCTCTGTTTTTTTCTCTCACAATTTTTTTTCCTCCTCTCCCTGCCAACAAGCATTTTGAACCTTTCTTAGACACTTTTTCCCCAAGGCACTGCCATGCTGGCAGTGGGGCACAGCCATGCCCTGTCACATCATCTGTGTCTGGTACAGGGCAGCTCCAGCCTCTCCTCACATAGGCCCCTGCATCACCCTGCCAGCACCTGAGCATGGATACCCAGTGAAACAACACAGGGAGAACCAGCAAGCCAGAAGGCAGCTCCAACCTGGATCCTGACTCCTTCAGTGACTGCTTCACTCTTGAAAGCTCATGTGGGGCTGTAGGGCAGTGCTAGACAAGTTCTGATGAATTTCTGAATGTACCAGTCCAATAGAAGGGACCAATACTGTGGCTATGGACAGTAGTCCCACTACCAGAACAGGATACTTCTATGTTATTACTTTACCTTGGGTGTTATGTTACATACGTTTGATGGACTGCTATGTTTTATCTCACCAATGCAATTTTTTCTGTCAGAAGAGCTGCTGAATGTCTCACAGATCCAATATAGGTGTGAAAACACCTTTGCTGATGGCAATACATTAATGAGATGATTTAATGTGACAGAACAGGGACATCCTACCTGTCTGATAAAAGACTGATTATATCTGCTTCAGAATGTTTGTACTGAAAATATGACAGATGGAATTTTAGATAAGCCTATGCATTAGAAATCACTTGCATGTTTATTTTAATGGAAAGTGAGCATAAGGGATCAATTGTTCCTGGCAATAAAGAGTTGAGTTAGTCTGAAGGAGGTTCATGAATTCTCCTTTTCTTTGTTGGAATTAATTAGTAGTGCAATTTCTAATTTTTTTTTTTTTTTTTTTTTTTTTTTTTTTTTTTGCCAGTAGCATCTGAACATTTAGAGACAAGAGTCAAAACAGAGTAAAAAACAAACAAACAAACAAACAAACAAACAAAACTTGATTAATAAGGAGCTTCAGAGTAACAATCTGGGAACATTATTATCTCCAATGCTAGCTATTGAAGAGACAGCTGTAACAAAACCATTGTGAAGAAAAGAAGGAGGCCTTTGCTATTTCCTTTTTTCAGGTTCCTGCTACTTGTGCTGAACTCAACCGATCATACTATCATCTATTTTGAATAAAAGACAGTTTTCAGATGAGAACATGTAGCTGATGTGTATTCACATGTGTAGCTGATCACATGTGAGTCAGAGCTGGCAAAACGGAAGGACAGACTGTATACATGGTTGGAAGCAGAGGGAGTAGAAGGTAAGAGTGGTGAAGGAGGAAGGCAGGGAAAAGAATGGAAAAGATGGGAGGAAAGAACCTTCAAACTGTTTGGATAATTCAACTGGCTGAAAAAATACACCCATAAGATGATTCCTGTAATGTCATATTGCATCTCGAATGTGACTCTAAACTTCTGGTAAACTATGAGGTTTGTTCTGAAATCCCAACATTCATTAATAATTTGCAACCTTTCCTTTCACCTCTTGTACTGGGAGTGAAACCTAAAATGTAAATAGAGATTTCTTTTCCTTATTTCACTGTTGTCTCAAGTTACTTTATTTTCTCAAGTTTCTTTATTCTATGAGTGGTGGACTTTGTTGCAGTACCAAACAGTAAAAAACCATGTAAACTTTATCTGGTGTTTGCTTCCTTGTAATTTTTTGTATCTTGTTGCTTCTTCCATGAGCTATCAGGCCTTTTTACTTGAAACACAAGTAAACTCTTGAACTGTAATGTATTCAGTTCCACCTTGCCTATGATCCTGGTGTTTGCAGAGAACCCCAAGTAACAAATCTTTAATACTGATGAAAGGACTCAAACAAACTTTCCCTATTTTCCTTCTTCCTAACTCAGATCTATGCCTTGTTTTTTGTTTTTTTTTTTTGTTTGTTTGTTTGGTTTGGTTTGTTTGTTTGTTTGTTTTGTTTGTTTTTTTACCTTTATTACCTTTCCTTCCACCCTTCTTTACAGTTGTCTTCCACATATGGAAACACTAACAGAAGAAAAGCTTTTAGTTCCACCATTTTCTTCAACTTATATTAATAAAGACCCATTACGAATGTTTTCCTGTTGAACCACGGGGAATCTGGATGGCTGATTTTCTTGTTTGCAGATGATCCATTCCTTCATCAATATAGAAATGCTAATGAAAATGTAAAATGTAAAATATTTGTACTGCATATCTAATTGTGTAATAAACTGAAATATATGCAGCCATACTTGAAAACTTCAGGTCTAAATAGCATTAGACTGATAAACACCAAAGTGGAATATAACAGGTTCAGTGTTATCCAGCTAATATTGATTGTATTGATGTTGAAGATCTTGGTGTTGGGAGTGATAAAGTTGAATGTCTATGGGTAAAGATCAGGGGGAAGGCCTGTAGGGGTGACATCTTGGTTGGGGTCTGTTATAGGATGAGATGGACAAGACTTTCTACGAGCAGCTTGAGGAAGTCCTGCAATTGCCAGCACTCACTCTCATGGGAGACTTCAACTTCTCTAATATATGTTGGAAACATAACAGAGTGCAGAGGAAGCAGTCCAAGAGGTTTCTAGAGTGTATTGGAAGATAGCTTCCTTATGCATCTGGTAAAAGAGCCTACCAGGGGTGGTGCCCTGCTAGACCTGCTCTTCACTATCAGTGAAGAAATGGTGAAAGCTGGGGACTGTCTTGGGCAGAGTGACCATGAAATTGTAGAATTCTCTGTTCTTGGAGATGTCAGAAGGGTGACTAGCAAAACTGTGATCTTGAAATTCAAGTGGGTGGACTTTTACCTGGTCGAGACGCTTATAGAATAGATCCCTTGGGAGTTGCTTCTTAAGAGTAGAGGGGCCCAGGGAGCCTGAATGCTCCTCAAGATAGGAATCTTAAAGGCACAAGAACAGGCTGTCCCAGGATGCCATGAGGCGAACTGTAGGGGAAGAATGTCCTCTGGACACAGGGACAGGCTACTTGGGGAGATTACAAGGAAGACATTAGGAAGGCAGAAGCCCCTTGATTGGCCACTGCAGTAAAAGAGAGTAAGAAATCATTTTACATATATATCAGTGGTAAGAGAAGAACCAAGGAAGATTTCCAACCTTTACTTGATGCAGCAGGGAACTTGACCACTGAGGAGAAGGCCGAGGTACTCAATGCATTCTTTATATCTGCTTTTATAGGCAGATCAGTTGCCCTCAGGGCACTTTATGCCCTAATCTGGAAGTCTGGGATGCTATGTAAGTTACACCCCCAGTGCTTCAAGTAGAGACAGTTAGAGAGCTCTTCCTCCATCTGGACTGTCACAAGTGCATGGGGCTGGATGGGCTCCATCCTAGGGTGCTGAGGGTGCTGGTGGGGTTGATTGTAGAGCTGCTCTCCACCACCAGTACTTCAGGTTATCTGGAGAGATCTCAGAGGACCAGAGGCTTGCCGATGTGACTCCCATCTACAAGGAGGTCCATAAGGAGTATCTGGGGAACTACAGGGCTTTCCGTTTCACATTGATAATGGGGAAAGTTACAGATTAAATTATCTTGGGTGAGAACACATGGCACATGTTTGGCATCCAGGGGACCAGGCCCAGACAGCATGGGTTCATGAAAGGCAGGTTGTGCTTGACCAACCTCATCTCCTTCTATGACCGGGTGATCAGACTGGTAGATGAGGGATAGGCTGTTGATGTGGTCTACTTAGACTTCAGCAAAGCCTTTGACACAATATCTCACAGTATTCTCCTGGGGAAACTGGCTGCCTGTAGCCTGGACAAATATACCCTTCTTTGGATAAGGAATTGGCTAGAGGGCCATGCCCATCCGGTAGCGATTAATGGAGTTAAGTACAGCTGGTGACCCGTTACAAGTGGTGCCTCCAGAGGTTGGTACTGGGGCCCATCTTGTTTAATATCTTTATTGATGACCTTGATGAGGGGCTAGAGAGCTGGGCAGTAAGAAACCAGATGAGGTTTAACAAAAGCAAGTGTAGAGTCTTGCACCTACAAAGGAATAATTGCATGCACCAGTACAGGTTGGGGGATGACCTGCTGGAGTAGAGCTCTACAGAGAGGGACCTGGGTGTCCTGGTGAACGACAGGTTGGCCATGAGCCAGCAGTGTGCCCTCGTGGCCAAATAGGCCAGTGGCATTCTGGTGTGCATTAAAAAGAGTGTGGCCATCAGGTCAAGGGAAGTGATCCTCCCCCTCTACTCTGCCTTGGTAAGGTCTCATCTGGAGTACTGTGTACAGTTCTGGGCTCCCCAGTACAAAAAAGACTGGCATCTCTTGGAAAGAGTCCACAGGAAGGCCACAGAGATGGTGAAGGACCTGGAGCATCTCCCCTACGAGGATAGACTTAAGGAACTGGGTCTGTTTAGTCTTGAGAAAAGAAGACTGAGAGGGGACCCGATCCAGGTCTATAAATATCTGAGGTGTGGGGGTAAAGTAGTGAGGCCAGACTCTTTTCAGCAGTGTATGGAGACAGGACAAAGGGAAACATCCAGAAACTGGAGCATAGGAAGTTCCACACGAATATGTGCAAGAACTTCTTTATGATGAGGGTGACGGAGCACTGGAACAGGCTGCCCAGGGGGGTTGTGGAGTCTTCTCCTCTGGAGATATGCAAGACCCGCCTGGATGCCTACCTGTGTGACCTGGTGTGGGGAACCAGCTTTGGCAGGGGAGTTGGACTTGATGATCTCTAGAGGTTCCTTCCAACCCCTACAATTCTGTGATTCTGTGATTGAGTGAACCCTCAGTAAGTTTGCAGAAGACACCAATTTGGGAGGTGGTGTCAATCTGCCTGTGGGTAGGGAGGCTCTTCAGAGGGATCTAGATAAGCTGGACCACTCTGCTGATGTGAATGGGATGAGGTTCAACAAGGCCAAGTGCCAGGTCCTGCACTTTGGCCACAATAACCCCATGCAGCTCTATAAGTTTGGGGCTGAGTGGCTAAATGACTGTGAAGAGGAAATGGACCTGGGGGTGATGGTTGATGCTCAACTGAACGTGAGCCAACAGTGTGCCAAGGTGGCCAAGGAGGCCAATGGCATCCTGGCCTGTATTAGAAGTAGTGTGACCATAAGGAGCAGAGAGGTAATCATCCCCCTGAACTCAGCACTGGTGAGCCTGTATCTTGAGTACTGGGTTCAGTTCTAGGCTCCTCATTACAAGAAAGATCTTGAGGCCCTGGAACATGTCCAAAGAAGGGCAACAAAACTGGTGAGGGGTCTGTTTCTGAGGAGTGATTGAAGGAGCTGGGATTGTTTAGTCTTAAGAAGAGGCTCAGGGGAGACCTCATTGCACTCTATAACTTCCTGAAGGGAGGTTGTGTTGTGAAGAGGTTTGTCCTCTTCTCCCAGGCAACAAACAGAACCCAGGGAAATAGCCACAAGTTATGCTGAAGGAGGTTTATGTTAGACACAAGGAAAAATTTTTTCTCCCAAAGAGTGGTCAGGCACTGGAATGGCCTGTGCAGGGAGGTGCTGGGGTTGCTGTCTCTGGCAGTGTTCAAGAGGTGAGGAGCTACGAGCTATGGTTTAGTAGCTAGTGGTAGCAATGGTAATGGGAGGAGGGTTGGACTAGATGATCTTGTAGGCCCTTTCCAATGTTGTGATTCTATGATTTGTTTGTTTTTTGCTTGTGATTCTACGATTTTATTATTTGTTTGTTTTTTTGCTTTTAAGTGCTACTTTCTAGTTTATCCTCAGCTAGTATTATTTTATTTTATTATTTGTGTTTTATTATTTGTGTTATGAAAATAGAGTGAAGAATACTGATGGAAAAATCTATTTCAGATTTTAATTTATTCTGTAGACCCAGGGAAATAATCCCAAATTTATCCTATAAATGATCCTTTTCTTTTTCAGAAATCCCAGTTGAAAGGTCAGTATCTTGTCTTCTTACTTCTGACAGAAGTATTTCCCAGAATCAAAGATCACAGTAACTTATCCCTCTTCTCAAAGGTTACATATGATTTTCAGTTAAGAGAAACATCTTGTAACAACAGTATTAACAGACTTCTACCATTTAAATGTCACAGAAAGACCACAAATGTGTTTGAATAACTAAAACACCTCCAATGTAAGCAAACAGAATGGATATTAATCTTTTTACTTCTGCTTCATAATAGACACGTTAGTGGTCTCTGTTGCTTCATTATTAAACCTAACAACAATACTATAATTATGATGTCATAGAAGTGGTATTTCATTTTCTGCCTCCATAGGAAACTTTCTTGTTTCATTTTATAGGTTTTATGCACAATTGTAAGAAGTCAAATGTTAGCGCACTGTAGAATTTCCTTTCCCTTTCTGATCTCACAGCAACTGCAAGTTTTAATTATCCAATCACAGCAAATTGATTGAAATTTAATATTGTCAACTTATTGACATTCCTTTTCAATTTGTTTCCCTTTTTCATGCACTGTGGACAGCATTGCTCAGTGCTGAATTATTTATTTGTAATCAGCAGTTGTCTGACATGGAGACAGTGTACCACTTTATCTAGATGAACAAAGAACAGATTGATGAATAAGTACATTTACATAATGAGCATTTAATGTATACCTTTGAGAAATGCTTTAGGATTACTTTATCTGAAGATCACAGTAAACATGACACTCTCACTATTTATTTTTTTTTTTTTTTAATTTTTATTTTTTCCAAAGTCTGAATTAAATTCTGCATCACTTACACTCAACTGGAAGCAAATTATTGACTTTTCTCTCTCTAGGATTTCCATAGATGCTTGCTTTCTTTTCTTTCTTACACTTGGAATTTAAACACAAATTAGATCTGCAGCTTTTTGTATTGTAGATAAACAATGAGTTCTGCTACAGGATAAAATACTGGATTCAATACAAAAAGTCCTGTTTATGAAACAACAGTTTTGCAATAGGTTGTTAACAGAGATCATAGTTAATTGAAGAGTCTTTTCAATTACTTTCACAATGAATAACACTGGAGATTGTTATCCTGTTTACTCTTTTTTTTTTTTTTCCTTTCTTTTTTTTTTTTTTTTTCCCCCACAATTTACTCAATGTTGATATCCTACAACAAAGAAAAAAAAAAAAAAAAAAAAAGATTACAAGAAAAGTCAATACACAATAGTCAAATTGAAGTGGTTAGGGTACTGTTACTGAAAGTAGAAGTTCTACTGAAATTCCTATTGAAATTAAAATCCATATCAAATTCAGCAGCATTTTTTTACCTCTGAGATTTAACCAGTTTAGAAGTGTTGTAGATGCTAACGAGGCTGAACCTTGTAGTACAAGCATATAGGCGGTAGCGGGGCTTTTTCGGTATGTGACGGTGATAGTAATCCAGCCTCTTCCGTCTCAAGCCCTGTGAGGTACATTGGCGCGCATTTCAAACGTGTGCCCTAGGGGGCATAGACGAAGTAGTAAGGTATATAAGGTATTGATTACTCCTAATAAACGCCATTTTGCCACGTTTCTTGATGAGTCACGGTGGTCTTTTGGCTCTAGCAAGGGTTTCGCAAGAAGCTGGGAAATAGGGGGTTTCCCTGTCACGGCAACAAGAAGGTCATTAATGGTTATATGATAAAAAAGCTCTTGGATGTATAATTGTTTAACGGATTCCTCCTTTGAAGCTAAACTTCATAATAGATGGAAAAGACTATGGGACAAACACTATAAAAAATGTGTTTAAGGTGTGACTAGGGATTTGCTATGTGCTCTGCTGAGTCCTCGGTGCAAATCAGCCTATAGGACTCTCAGACATCAGGAAAACTGCAGTGAGAAGAAGCTGGCCTCTTCATCTGTGCCTGCCCTACACCAGGTTTACAGCAGTCCCAATTGAAGAAACAGGAAAGGACACTTCAAAGAAAGTATTGGCAGGATGTTTAGGACATTAATTCAGTATGCAGACAAACCAAAGCCACGTCTGCCTTAATCAGGTGAATAGGCTGGCAGAGTATCATTCTAGGTAAGCTACCACTATTCAAGGTCTCTCTGTTCCTATTCTATTCTCTCTATTCAAAGTTCCTGATTCCCTCTATTAGATATGCAAGTGGCTTAAGCTAATGACCTCCGGCTCAGGTGTCCGTATTGTAGACACCTACACGTGGTATTTTGAACCACATGGAAACCAGCATCTTTGTGAGGGAACAGTTAATGAGCAGTTCAAGTCTGCAAGATCTTTCCTTATGTTCTTCATCTCTTCTTGACTGTGAAGAGCAATCACTCCACTTCTAGTAGTGGAACTATCTTGAATTTATGAGGAAATCATAGAGTCACAGAATAACCTGGTTAGGAAGGGACTTCAAAGATCATCAAGTTCCAATTCCCTGCCAAAGGCAGGGTTGCCAACCACTAGATTGAGTAGTAGGTCAAATGGGGCTTGGGGCCCCATCCAACCTGACCTCATGCATCTGCCTACAATGTCTTCTGTCAAATCACCTAATTCTGTCAGCTTCCCTGATAAACGAGCCTCTTCTTCAACATTTCTAGTTGACAGAACCCAAAATTATCATAAGAACATTACTAATAACTGTTCCTTGACATCAAAGTGCTTAGAATAAGTTCAGCAATTCATCTAGCAGTGTCTTAAGATGTACGTTAGGAGAAAATAGCCACTCCCAGTTCTCCTACCTAGCAACATTCTGCTTTGCACTACTAATTTTACAGCAAAAATGAATCATATATAGTACAAAATATGATATCAAATATACTAAAAAAAAAATAAATTATTTTTTCTATTAAACATAGTAATACTGTATATTTTCACGTGGCATTTATCCAGTTGCTTGCTGGGCACAGATCTTAAAGATAATTTTCTAAATAGCTGACAAACAGATAATATAAACTTATCTTAATAAAAGACCATTTTAAAGAGGTCACTGGAGACTTTTACAGGTAACTTAATCATTTGTAGCCATAACAGAATAAACACATTTTACTGAAGTGTTCATAATCATCAGTGGCACGTACCATATACACCTGTAACTCACTTGAAACTTGTATTAATAATTAATGAGCCCTAAATAAATTATGTATCAATTTACCTTCACTGTAAAGTACATCCCTGAGGCTGATGATAGCTGTGAAGTATAAAGCACGAAACTTGCAACAGATTTTCCTCTGATAATCTAAATTTTCTATTAAGAAAATAGATATTTTAGTTGTAAGTTAGTTTAAACTTACCATTATTGCAACATTTCCTTTAGGACTTGAGGATAATGATGATATTCTCATTTACAGCTAGCTGCTTCCCTGAGATTGCTATAGTAGAAAATGTGTTTATGTAGGTGAACATTTGTAAGCAACAATAGCAGTCTGTAAATTGCGTACTTAGCTGAAATAATTCTGAACATCAATATTTAGAAATCACAGCTACAAGTATTTATGATTTATCCAATAAAAGAATAGTGAAGCAGATAGTTATGATTCAAAATAATCAATTAAAAATGGCTGCTGAAGGTTCTTTACCAAACTGCATATGTACCATATGAAAAGTAAACCCTTAAATAGTTTACATTCTCCCTTCCAAAACCAGGAGTGAGTTTTTAATGCTTGACTTTACAGGCCTATCTGCTATCCCATAGCTCATCCCTCTCATATTATGGGAGAATAATACTATTCATGTAGGATCACCCTCAAGGTTTTTACCATGGTGATGGAAAACAACTGCTCAACTCCTAAAGTCTCTAGAGGCAGCCATACTTATTTATTTAAAAGGTATCTTGATTTCAGAAGACTCAGAAAGGCTGTTATAGCTGATCAAATAAAGCGAAAATGATTTGTTGAATAATTTATTTGACAAATATGGGCAAAATCTGGCAAATACATTGTTCATCAAATAGTACTTGTGCAAGTGAATTGAAAAAAAAACAAACAACCTCTAACAGTCATATGCCAACATATATAAAAATCAGTTTCTAGGTCAAATTGAAGATAACTTAAAGGATTTTTCTTGAAGTAATCTAGGGACAGGTTCATATAATTTAAGCACTTAAGTTTAATAGCACTATCTTCAAATTGTGTCTCAAAACCTCTAGATAGTGACAGTCCAAAAATATCCTAGCTTTCATCAGTAAATTCCCTGAGCAACTAACCTCCTTCTTTTGTATGGCCAGAACTAATTCACTTTTATCAGGTCTGAACACCTATGCGTATATTTCACATCTAGGAATTCAAAGACTAGGTTTTTCATGATTATTTATGCTGCGGGTTCTGCTCTTAGGACATAATGAATCCTTTTAGGGGCAGAATTCAAATATCTTGAGAGCCTCCACTTTTATTCAAAGCTCAAGGTGATTCGTTTTATACACTAGACTCATATATTAAAGATGCAGAATAAAAAATGTCAGATCTTTCATTTGTGAGGAGGTTAAGGGACATATATTCTACTTCCCAGGAAAGAATTTTGGACAACTATTGACTTTGCCAGATTGGCAATGAAATTAAGGATAGTAAAGCCATACAATCATTAAAACACCACCTCAGGCTTTGATTCTCCGATCCTGAATAGATTAAAACCCTATACTATAAACATGCTTCTGTGATCTGAAAAAAGGACAGAAAGTAGCATGACTACTGTTATGTAGGAATAACATATAAAAGAGCATTCCTCACATGTGCTTGTATTTCTATCTCCCTCTTTCCTTAAATAGTGTTCTTCTCCCTCTTAAGTAAATCCATGACTGGTTAAGGTTGCTTCTTTGTCAGAACAGGTAAAACCAGTATAGCTTTTCACCTATAGTGAAATTACATACTCTCTGTTGATGGTTCATCTTAGAAGTTGAAAGATTAGCTGAAAAACCTGCATTTTCTGGCACAGTGTCTGTTAGCAATGGAATGGATATTGAATATATCTGATTCAGGGAATATTAAAAAAATGTAATTTATTTTCATCCAAAAGTCAGTACAATCATAACCCTGTTTTCACATGACATTGCTTCAGATTGGGAAGGCCATAGGGCTTGGCCACTTGGGGTACTTTAAATAATACAGAGAAAGAAGAATTATATTTCCTTTTGTGGTTTATGTGGCTTTTTTGTAAAGCATAATCTTGCCTTGGATTACTTTTGTTGATGTGAATGTCAGAATGTCAGGCAAGGCTTCACTGCTTTGTGTTCACTGACTTGTCTGTCTCACAAGAGTAAATTTTTATGCAGTTGTAGTGCTGTGTAATTAAGACCAGGAAAACAGGGTGAGTCCACTAAGTACTCTGTCTGATACAGTACTCTTACTTAGAAGGAAGTCAGTATTTGTTTCCAGAAATGTGCAAGCAGCTACAACTAAATTTTGTTTTTTTCCATCAATTGAGATAAAAGTGTTACAGTTCTAAAGGGCTTAGCTGCAACACTAATATAATGTAAATTACTGTATGTAAGTTTTTCTGTTCTGTGCCTCTGAGATGGAGATGAAATTTCCCAGATCATTTAAAGGAATCAGTGGTGCAAGGGGTTAATTACTTTCAGTTCAGGGCTCTCACCATAAGGAGGATAAAAAAGAGAAGAAATGAAGCTAACAGCTTCAGAGCAAACTTCTGTACAGTAATCAGCAGTGATGCAGTACTTATGGACACAACTGGCAGTTGATTTTCTCATAGAGAAATACACATCAGGCAATGACAGCTTGCTGAAAATAACCTCCTGAACAACGTTTGTCTCCTCAACATCTGTGTTTAGTTGAGGGTTCTTTATGAAGACACATTTACAGTCACTAGAGACTGAAAACTGGGATTAAGTGGTCTATAGCATTCTTTCATTGCCTAGCTAGATGATTCATATCACTTACACTAATGCAGATTTGCATACAGATAAAATTTACATAGAGATTTGATAAAGATATAGCAAATATTTACTTTCAAGGAGGGTTGTAACTAATATAGCTACATATTCTCCTTTTTCTTTCCTTCTTCCTACCATATTTTTTTCCCTACCTTATCACATATATACTGTATTTTTCAGTCTCCCTTCCGCTCTTTGCTAAGTTTTCACTAAGAATATATGCGGTTCTAAATCATGATGATTCTGAAGCTCCAACATCTGATGAATTTCTATTATCCATTCCCTAGAATATCTAATATAACATGAACCAAAGACAGTGAAAAAAATAAAATAAAATAAAGAGGTCGTAGTATTGGCAGGGATTTGTGGTGAATAATTAATCCAATGAATTTGTTCAAATAAATTATTTGCATTTTTTCTCATTATGCCACAAGAGCCTAGCACCAGGCCTGAAATATTAAAACACAGCAGGAAATCTACCATATAAAGCTATGAAAATTGAAAACATTTATAGACACCTAAAGATAGCCAAGCTGAAAAAAGTAATGAAATTTCTTAGGAAACACCAGAATAAAAATCTTCAGCTTGAGAAGCATTTTGGCCTAGTCCCAAGATTTAAGATAGCCCTCTTTTTATTATTCTGAAAACTGGTAAAAAAAAATGTAATTTCTCCTAGGTCATATGCTCAATTCTTATTAATATTTGAAGTTCTTTTTTGATCAAAATTAAGAATCTTGCCTACAGAAATGGCAACTGTGTTTTAAATGCAAGAAGTACCTGTTCACACTAGTTAAGATTACTCACATCTCTTAAACTAGCAGTCTTCTTGCATACTGTTCTGAGATCATTAGTTTGGTGTACCAAAATAGAGGTACAGAGTCAGGTTCTCCTGTAGTTTTCTCCCATTTGATTTGACTCTTACCCTACTAAAAATATATGCAAATAGCCTTCAGATGGAAGATTACAGGTAGGTGAAAAAGAGTTAATATGATGAGGGCTATCACTACATTAATATATTGCTGATTCTGAAATAATATACCCTGAGAAGATACGGACATATTTGCTTGTGTTACTGTAGTAAAATATCTGCATGACTTTTTAGATTTAAGTCATGCATCCCAGGCCCTGTTCACTCAGAGTCTGTGTAAAATGAGCTTCTGTCTGCCTACAGTCTCCCTTGCCCCTTGACCAACCTTTTCCATAGACTAACTTCAGTGTAATTTCTAGTCTGTCACAAACATCAGTAGGCTGCAGTTTTCAGAGTATTGCACATTTGCTCCCTTTTCTTCTAACATCCAATTATGGTACCAGCCCTTCTGAAATATCAGACACTTTTTTACTCATAAACAATTTGAAAACTTTTCATTCCATTTTAAATATTATTGCAGAAAATTTCTGATACCTTTTAGTTATGGTACTCTTACGTGTCATATATACTCTTCATATGCATCCTAGCAACTGTTTGGTTTGACTGAAGTATGTGTGTTCATACAAGTAGCATATACTGTTTATCCATGAAACTTATCTCTTTTTTGTAGGTCACATATCTTCACATTTTCCCTCAGCTGTCAGTGCAAACTGTAGAAGAGATTCATGACATGGAATAGAAATCTCTACTCCTTCATTGTATCTAGCATAAGAGCTTGTGACAATGTTATCTTTCTGAAAGTAACTGAAACACTAGTGCTATTGATTTTGTCAGCTTTTAGGCTGTTGTCAAGTTTCTAGACCTCTCTTTTTCCTCACTCACTACTGTATCTCTTAGCTTCAGAATACATGTAGGTGTAGGGCACTGAATAAAACAAGTTCTCTCCTAAGTGAATATGACTTATAAGCCATAGAAAGAACTTTGACAGGCCAGCTGGAGCTGGTAGCAGTCTGTTTCATTTCATAATCATGCAGCACAGGAAGAAAAAAAAAAAAAAGAGAGAGAGAGAGAGAAAGAAAAAAAAAAAAAAAAAAAAAGAAAGAAAAATAAGAAATCATTTATTATAAATTCTTAATTAGAATTCATTAGGAATTATGTAGCATTAAGAATTATTATTAATTATTAATTAATTAGTAGGAAGTATTATAGGAATAATCAGGCCCAGTTCCGTGGGTTGTGGTCAGTAGAACAAAGTCTAGCAGAAGAGTACCCAAGGGGTCAATACTGAGTCCAGTCTTGTTTGACATTTTCTTTAGAGGATGATCACACAGGATGATGGTGTAGAGTGTACCCTCAGTAAATTCACAGATAACACAAAATTGGAGGTTACAACTGTTCCACCAGAGGTCCATGCTGCCATCTGGGGTTACTTCAAGAGGCTAAAGGAGTTGTAAAGTGTCAAGAATCTTAAGAAGTTTGTCAAGGAGAAATGCAAAGTCCTGCACCTGGGGAGGAACAACCTCACCTGGGGGTTGCTCGCTCAGTTGGGACACCGTGGTGGAAAGAAAGGGCAAATAATTCCTGGTGGGATCCTGATGGCATCAAATTGTACATGAGCCAGCTATGTGCCCTTGCCACTGAGAGGGCTAACAGTGCTCTTGGTTGTACTAGACAAAATATTTCCAGTAAGTTGAGGGAGCTGATCCTTCCCCTCTACTCAGTTCTGGTGAGGCCACACCTGGTGTGCTGAATCCAGTTCTAGGCCTTGGGTACAAGAAAAACATGGACACACTGGAGATAGTAGAAAGAAAGGCCACAAAAATGACTGAAGGAACAGAGTGTCTCTCCTATGAGGAAAGGCTGAGCAAGCTGGGTTTGTTCATTACAAAAAAGAGGAGGCTCAGGAGAGATCACATTTATATCTACAAATACCTGAGGGGAAGGTGCAAAATGAATGAATCCAGGTGCCCAGTGCCAAGACAACATGCAATGGGAGCAAACTACTTTTTCACTGTATATGTGGAGTATTGTTATATGTTGCCCAGAGATGCTGTAGAGTCTCTCTCCTTGAAGATGTTCAAAAGCTTTCAGAATATGGTCCTGGGCAAACTGTTTTGGGTGTCACTGCTTGAGCAGGCATTGGGCAAGATGATGTCTAAACTTCCTTTCCAGCCCTCTGAGATTTTTTTTATTTTTTCTAAATTCTATCTGTTACCTAATGGTACATGATTTACTTTCTAATGGTCCCATTTTCTATTTTGACTTTGTCTTGACTAACACATGAAAACTATACCAGAACAAAATATCAAGAGATATCAAAATAATAAAACTAATAATGAATGGCTAAAAATAATGTATATCAGAGTAGAGATTTTCCTTGTGTTAATATACTTGTTTCTTTCTTTCATGTTATTTAACATTTCTGGAGACATAAAATTTTTCAGGTCTCATAATAAACCTTTAGAGTGGGGAATAAATATGAAATCACTAATATCATGATTTAATTAACCATACAGCAAGAGATGCTAATTTCCAGATCAGACTGTCACAGGTTGACCTAAAATCTACCTGCACCTGTGACAGGGGGGCAGTCGGCCCACAGGCCGCTGACCCAGAAGGAAAGAAAAAAGGAAATAAATACAGCGGCAACGATCTATGGAGGCACAATTATTTACTAAATACTATGTCGGAATACAGGATAACACAATATAATACAATATAATTGGAATTAAGACTAACGAATCAAGTAAAATAGGAGAGAGTGAGTCCCGAAACCAAGAGGCCTACTGTAACTCTAGGCGAAAACGGCTGGAACGCTCCCCCCTGGCTGGCAGGATCCAAGAGAGCAAGTCCAGCCCCGAAGTGTGCCCCCAGTGGCGCAGTGGTATAAGCTGCTGCTTGCAGCACTGGAGGGCCCGGGTTCGAATCCCCCCTGTGGCGCAGGGGTAGAAGTGCCACTTCGCTACACAGGGGGCTCAAAACCCGGGAGTTGGACTCGATGATCTCTAAGGTCCCTTCCAACTCGCACAATACTATGATACTATGATGATACTATGAAGTCAGATTATATAGTGTCCTTGTCATATGACTTATCCCTGACCATGATGTTCTCTGGGATATGTAGTCTTCTTCTGTGAGCTGCACATTTAGTTAACATTATTCATTCTTACATGATGTTATGATGTGGAATACTGATAGCAAAATTACAAAATTGCAAAACCATGACACAGACTGATAAAATAAGTATCATATGTTTCTCCAGGACATTAATCTTTCAGATCCTGTCAGAGAATAAAATTCAGAAAGTCATATTCCGTTCAAGGAGTTCAATAACTTTATGCAGCACTATAGACCCTTTTGGAATACAAACTGTGTTATAGCTGTGCATGTAACTGCCTCTGTCATGGCAGAGAAAGTTGTCTGTTGCTTGTGCTGCCCGACCTATTGTTCCCTTCTGTGGAAACAAGAGATTAGTCTGGAAAATGCTATATTTTGAGATCATTTCTCTGGAAATGACATGTTACTTGTTCTTGCAAATTACATATCACCTATGTTTTCATTTGCAACCACTTCATATGGAATCAATACTCACTGTACATTTCTTACCATAGACACTGCTTTCTACTCCTACTTTTGTATGTTTCTTCAGTGGCACTAGCCATGGAATTTTATACATCATACATTAAATTATTAGCAGAGTTGTTTGTTTGCTTGCTTTTTTTTTTAATTATTATTATTATTCTCTGGAGTTCAGTCTGCAGAGTTAACTATAGAAAATTGATGATTTATTTATAAGTCAACACTTGTTATATTGCTATATTGTTTATTGTTAATAAAAACTATTAGCTTTGGAGATAGCAAATATATTGTGTAGATATAACTGGAGACAACATTATGGATATGTTCTTTAAAATTGTACAAAAATGTTTTCAATTCCCATGCTTCATTTGTGGTTTTCAAGAAAACTTTCATGCAAAGACCTTCTTAAAATGATCACCTAGTCAGCATTCTGAAATTTTCACACCTAACAGGAAGCTATTAACTTAAGAAAGTCCAGCTGTTTGGAAAAACTAGCTGTTTCCCACTGACAGATTATCCAACAACTCTTACCTTGTAAATTTACCTTGAAATCATTTTTGCCTATAATGCATAATAGGCACATTTATTGCTGATTTACTAGCTGTATTGCACACTGAGATTCTCTGAAAACTCTTGGAAATACTATGATATGACAAGGAAAAATTGATGCTTTCAAGCTTGCACTTTGGTTAAACTAATTAACATCACAAATGCAAATTGTTGTGGTTTTTCACTGAGTTTGCAATCTTGCAATTGGAATAGCAGGATTTATGAGTTAGCAGCTCAGACTGGAGCCAGTAAAACAATGGCTTTCATCCCTTGCCTCTTTGAACTCTGCTTTTCTAGGTTACCAAATATTTCAAGGAAGTGTTCTTTTAAAGTGGAGATTCTTACATAAGAGGACTAAATTCATAATCATAAAGAAGTTCTATAGTTTTTTTTTTAGACTTTTTTAACCCAGGTGGTTAACAGTGAGTATAGCATGAACAGGACCCTGGTTAAGGAGAGAAGTTGTCTTGGTGGGAGAAAGGAAGAAGGATTTGTAGGATCAGACCCTAAAAAAACAGATTGAAGTTGTTTATATTATCGTAGTGATAAGTGAATTTAAATGTTATAGCAGCTAAGGAAAAGTTCACATTTTAGAAATTTTGTTTTGTATGTGGAAGAAGGACACTTGTTTAAAGGAAAGGCCATTCTAAGAGGCAAATAAACCACATAACCACTCCATGAGTACAGGCCAGGTAATGTCAGAAAGCTTTTCTGAATTGTTATCTGTGGATTGATTTCTACAAAACTATTCAGTATGGTGCTCCAGGTTATGTAAGTGCATAAGGGAGTGATATACACAAAGATCTGCCTGAGGAATTATTTCCTGTCAAAGTGGAACACTGATAAAATGAAGGAATAGTGGGGGGGGGGAGGGGGAAGGAAAAAAGAAGAAAAAGAAAAAAATCAGGCAACATCACAAAAGGGAAGGATCTTTCTGGGAAAAAAAAAATATATATATATATATATATTGCACTAAGGAAGTACCTAATGATGTAAGTAAGTTCATTTAGGACAACTTGGCAATGCTTTGATTTCAAAGATGTACTGAACTGTATATCTATGCAATCAATTTCCTCACTAATAAAGCCCTTCTCTACTCTCACAGACACCAAGACACTCCTGCGTGGTCTGATACAGAATGACTTACATTGCTGTGAGCATTTATGGGTCAAAATCATTAATTTACTCTTGGCTTTAATACATTTCTCTCCCTAAAGAACAAAAAAAAGTAAACAAGTCTGTTCACATAGCTTCAGACACCTAAGTTAGTTGTATAGAATTGTCTCTGGTAGGGCAGAGTTTATTAAAATAGCATTGCCAAAGAAGGAAACACTTTTTATAAGTCACATAGAATCACACAACAGTTGAAGTTGGAAGGGACTTCTGAAGATCATCTAGTTCAACCCTCTTGCTGAAGCCTGAGACATATCAAACAGGATCAGGTCCAGGTGAGTTTTGAATATTTCCAGAAAAAGAGACTCCATGACCTCCCTGGGCAACACGTGCCAGTGCTCAGTCACCCTCATAGTATAGAATTTTTTCCTCTTATTCTGATGGATCTTCCTCCACTTCAGTTTGTACCTATTGCATAATTCCTAAGTGGGAAGTTACTCAACAGCTAATTCCTCAGATTCAGTCACTATCAGAAAAGATCTTGCTTCCCATCTCCTTTCATCTTCCTTTTCAGTTCCTTTTTTTTTAAAATTTATTTTTATTTTTATTTTTATTTAGCCAATTCAATCCAATAATACTGAAATTAGCAATTATACTTTTGTTGTTGTTTTTCTTGATGCTTTTTTTTCTTTCAGGGTGTAAAAAGAGGGAATGACTTTTTTAGTATTTTTATGACAAAAAATTCATTATACAAATCAGAGCTAGAATACTGCTGACGTGAAGATAGTTGCTCTACATTTCAAACAACTACGCCCTAACTATCTCTGTGTATATCACAGGTATATATTTGCAGTATTGTGTGGACTGTAAACCTTATATTTAATCCATATTTTGAATCTGCTTTACTAAATATCCAGTTATAAATATCTCTACTACCAACCACAATATATTTCCTCTAGAATATTTGAATGTCAGCAATGAAATCCTTTCATATTTTCTCTTTTAGCAAGAAAGGTCTGATTTCATAAGCCATTTTCTTTGATCAAAGAGATAAAAATACACTCTTCATTATGTGAGCTCAGCCTATGTTAATCAGAGCCATCTTTCTGACTCCTCCTTAAGGATATACCACTAAAGTAATTAGTCAAGTTAGGGAAGGAAAAAGGATGGTGCTCTGGTGGAAGATTACTAATATGCCAGACAAGGGCAACTTTCACTTGAGAAACTGGTAAAGTGAAGCAGAAAGTAGAACATTTATCTTCAAAAATGTTTCATGTATTTTCTCTGCAATTATTCTAAATATGCTGTTGAAATTCATTTGTGTAAAATGTGTTGCTTTTCACATAGGTTGATAAATCTGCTTAGTAGCTAATCTGACTGATGCAAAACTGTGATTAACTTTAACTGGTGGTGTAAACTGATTATAAATTTTGTCACAATGTTTACACATTCAATTATTTTCAGAAGAGGAGGGACTGATAGACCCCTGAGTCTGAAACTTTGTTTACAGTTGATGGGAAACAGCAGTGCAAGTCTTACTCTTAGTAGGAGGTTAAAGGTTAAAACTAGCGCAGGACTTTAGGCAGCCACAGACATTTCAAGAAGACGGGAAAGAAGAAAGGAAAATATATATCATGGGTGTGGTTTCATCATTGGATTAAATAGTCATAAAACTGGGCTGCAGCCACTAATAATGTTCCTCCTCCCTACCCTTGCATTTATACACCTACCAAGTCAGATCAGGTCTCTCTCTCAGGTGAAAAACAAGGCATTTATTTATCTGCAGTCAGGTCCGTGAGCCACTTTGACTCATAGAGAAGCCACACCACACAAAGCCAGTGCTGATGCAAGCAATGATTGTGAAAACTACCCTTAGGGAATATGACAGAGCTTCAGAAGGTCAGGAAATCTCAACATTATTGTCCAATGCAAATAATTAGCATGATCCATCCTCTCAGGAAAGTACTTGTTTGTTTCTGTAAAAAGATTTACAATCTCATCTAACTAACTCATTGTACCTGTTCTAAATTATCAGCACAATTTTGGAAAAACAATAAGCAACCAGCCAATCAACAACAAAAATTCCCCACTGTTACTTGTTCTACTATCAGTTAGATAAACCATGTATATGAATTTAGGAATTTTGCTAGGTTTTCTCAGCTGCTGTGAATAGTTTAACAATTTTGGATAACCCAGAACCCACTTAAGTAGCAATCTAATATATTTATTTAGACCCAAATATTTCCTTTACTGAGCCCAGGATTCAGTGCAGCACAGTACAACATTTGTCTCATTTGATGATAGTTACTCACCGGGGCAGGCCACTAAGTAATTTTCCCAGCCTAGAGGAATCACGTGCGGGAAAAACCTACCATATTATTGCTGTGCCAGGACAATTCATTTGATAAACACTGAGATTTCCCAGCAGGTCAATGCTTATGAACTGTAACAACATGGACATTCCTTAATGGCTATTTTAAATAAAAATTAACCTTAAAACTACATTAATTAGTAATTATTCCCAGGCTTTTGACAGTTTTAATTAATTGTGGATGCCAGTAGATTCAATGATGTTCAAAGGATAGCAATGACTGACCCAATTAAGGAATATCTTACATGTTAGATTTTTTTTCCTTTTGCTAACCTCTTCATTCTTTCCCAGACATGGAATCTGTGCTGAAAATTTTGATAAAGGCAGTTACCATTGACTAAATGCTCCTGTTTAGATATTAATTTGCTTATACAGAGAAATAGAATGAATCATTCCTAAAACCACAGTGAATCAATTTAACAATAGAGAAAGGAGACTATTTTCTCATTAACCAGGGGCCATTTAAGTTGAAGGCTTAAAACAGAAATCAAAAAATCTCATGCAGATCAGAAGGTCTCTTGAAGACTCTTTACTGATTAAGATAACCCTAATTTCTTTAACTTCACAAGTCTCTCAGTTGTCTTGCTCTACATAATATGTTGCTAGCCTTGTAAATTTGTTTCTTAGTGCAAATTTATTTTATTTTCACTCACATGTCTTTTCTAAACAGGATTCTTCAGCTTGTGTTTATCTGAAACTACAAGTAGGCTTCAAGATGATCTCTTGTTTAAGGTAGGTTCATAGTTATGTTTCATTGCAGTTGTGTCTTGGAAAACCAAAAACATACTTCAAAGGTGCTCTCACAAGTCAGTTCTGCTGCTAATTTACTTGTTTGAAGTTTTCTCATCTCTGAACTATTTTGACCTGGTAGTACATTAAATCTTGAGTCACCCAGAACAGGATGGATACTCCAAGGTTTATTGTGGCTCTATAGAACTAGAACTTTTGGTCTTTCAGTCTTGTCTTTGTCTTGGCCTTAGTATACACTAAAAAATTACAGTGACCCTAGAGGATTGAATGTCTTTCTGTGGTCACTATGCCCTTCAAAGTTCTACTAGCATTTTATTTTCCCTTCTATGTATGCTTTAGTATATTTTATTTCAGTCTCAACTAATTAGCTATCTGAAAAGACTACAAGGACTTTATCTTTTAATATAAGAATGAGTTTACAGAGTAGACTTTGTTTGTCACTATAGAAACAAGCAGTTCTTTAACAGGGGCTATGAGGCAGTTATTATTTCATGGTTGATTAGTTGTGAAACATTCAAGAGAAATGAACAAGAAGCCTCAGCTTAAGAATATACTGTCTCATCCCATTCATTAGCACAGGGTGATGGAAAAAAGCTGGCAGCTCAAGGCAGCATTATCCTTCCAAGTGCAAAGCTGCAGAACAGTATGCAAATAATAATGGAAAAATAAGTGTGTTTCAATTAGCACAAAATTAGCTGCAAATATTAATGAACTATGTTTTATTTGCTAATGCAAACTTCCAATATGACAGAAATTTATTTCAAACTTTTAACTGAATTCCCAAACACTTCCTAGTTGTCCAGAGAGAAAAAGAAGTATTTGCCTCCAGTGTAGTCATTTTAGAAGAAGACTGATGAACAAACTGAGTACTTTAGTCTCTCAGTTCACCCCTTCCATTCCAAATCAGTGAAGGCTCATGCTGAAGGACTGCCTTGCATTGTCAGGTAACTATCTGAGTAGAAGATTCTATGTAGGATGTAGTGGTATGAGGCAGTTGGTATAGTTAAACCTCCAAGTGACAACAAAATGTAGCATCATGTAGAGACAAGTGAAGTCATTTCTAATGATTTGTCATGTTTCTGTGGCCCAGGAAAGTTTAGTAAAGAGATAAACTCACAGGTGGTATGGGAATATCACTGTGAAGCTGTACCTGAACTAAATAGTCTGGACCCTTATTTGTCTCAGCCTGCAGTCATTCATAAAGTCATATGATCTATGAAAAAGAAGAAAAGGAACTGAGAATTGTCCACCTTAGATATGGTCTATCAGTAAAACAAAAACTGTAAGAGGACTTAGTATGGATACACTAAAATTAGTAAAGTAATATTTCCTTCAGGTTTGTGTCTTGTGTTTGGACATGATTGGAGATTTTTTCTTTCCTGGTTGGATAAAATTTGGATGTCTCTTTAACCCTCATATTTTCTCACATCCATCAAAGGGTAAACTTCCCTTTTGCTTCTGCACAGGAAAATCTACAAATTGTGTTTCTCCTTTACTCAACTGCGTATTTTCTCAATATTCGGAAGCATCTAGTCATTGTCAAGATTTCTGCCACTCTGCCATATTTATTGAAAAGTCAGACATCATTTAAAGGGTTTTATTTATTTATTTATTTGCATTTTAGATGGATGGGGAGGGGAGAGGCAAATGGAAATTTACATAGAGAGGAAATTTACACAGACTTCATTTTCTTAGTACATAGCTTCCTTCTTTGAAAATCTGTGCCCTCTATTCCAAATGTTTGTAATTGCCTCAAGCTAGTGAACTTGACATCAATGCCTATGATCAACTGATTAGTCATCAAGTTCCAGATGTGCCTTAAGACATATCTGAAATCCCCAGTTCTTATAATTTGAAACAGTATAGCTGGGTCAAATGAGTGTGAACAAACAGAAGATGGTATAAGCTCAAGCTGATTTGTTTAACGTACTTGGATCTTTAATGCCAGAGAAAAGATATCTCAGACTGTCATCCACACCAGAGGGGAAAAAAAAAAAAAAAATTGATAAAATTTGGAATTAATTGGAATTAAATTCCAATCTAATTTAATGACTCGCTTAGTTTGATATTCAACACACCTTCGACTGTCCTTTTAGTGGGACAGGGAAACTTCACTGATGCATAACCAATCACATCCCAGGAACTGAAATTTTCTTGTGTCCAATAATCACAAGTTACTGTAGAATATGGGAAAGAAAATAAAAGAAAACAAAAATAAAAACACCACAAAAATAAAAACACCACTAATTTTCCTCAGCTACAAACATTAAGTAGTCCATCAGTTTTTTCCAGTCGACATTTGAATAGAACTTGAATAGAACTTCCTCAACTTCTCTCTTAAAAGGCAATTTCACACGCTGATGGGTAACATAGTCTTGAAATTCACATTTTATGGAGAGAATTTCTCATATACACCCAAAGTAACACTGCAGATTTCCAATTTTTTTCCTATAGTTCTTACTTCTTTCATTTCTATGAAGTCTTCATATGTTAACTTATTTATATCCTATTATTGTTTGTGTCCTGTAAGAATTAATATACTTTTCTCATGTGCTTTCTTGGTTATCACTTAAATATCCTAAATATATTACTCAGCTCATCTTTTTCCATGACAGGCTAACAGGCCTGTATTTCCCCAGGTCCTCCTTACAGCTCTTCTTGTATATGTGAGTCACATTGGCAAGCCTCCAGTCTCCTGGGACCTCACTAGTCAACCAGGAGCACTGATAAATGATGGAAAGCAGCTCGTCTATCACCTCTGCCAGTTCCCTCAGCACTCTCAGGTGAATCTCGTCCAGCCCCATGGACTTGTGACAGTCCAGTTGGAGCAGTAGGTCTCTGTTTCCTCCTGAATTGTGGGGGGTTTTGTCTGCTCCCCAGCCAAGACTGCAAGGTCAGAGAGTGGAGTACCCTGAGGATAACTGCTCTGACTTTTAAAAGCAGATGTAAAAATGACATTCAGAACATCTGCCTTTTCCTTATCCTCAGTGATCACATTCCCAGCCTCATCCAGTAAAGAATGGATATTGTCCTTAGTTCTCCTCTTACTGTTGATATATTTGTAAAAGAGTTTTGTGTTCCTTTTTACCATGGTGGTCAGGTTGAGATCAAGCTGGGCCTTTGACTTTCTGATTCTCTCTCTGCACATCTTAACAACTTCTTTATATTCTTTATGAGTTGCCTGTCCCGTCTTCCACAGGAGGTAGATTCTCTTTTTCTCCTGGAGCCTCAAGGATACTACCCTATTCATCCACACCAGTCTTCTTCACTGCTGGCTCATTTTGTGGCTCAGGGGGACAGCCTGCCTCTTCTTTCTCGAAGAGCAACCAACTGTCATGGGTCCCTTTACTCTCTAAGACTGAATCCCATGTGTAATGATGAGCTTGATGGGAAAAAAGGAGAAGGATTATTTAAGGTTCAGGTTGGATATCAGGAAAAGATTTTTCAGGGAAAGGATGTTCAGGCGCTTGAACAGCCTCCCCAAGAAAGTGGTCATGGCATTGAGCTTGCCAGAGTACAAGTAGTGTCAGAACAATACTCACAGACACAGGGTCTGATTTTTGTCTGGTAATGTGGGGAACTAGGAGTTGGATTAAATGATCCTTATGGATCCCTTCCAACTTGGGATGTTCTATGTTTCTAAGATTCTACAATATCATCAAAAAATCTGTACTCAGAAAAAGCCACTGAGGGCAATATCATACTCATGTAAAGATATTTAAATGTAGGCTTACAAAATTGGAAATATCTGAAATCAGAAATGTCCAAACATTACTAGATCATGCAATAATTTGAATCTGTTCCAGACTGTGTCCTGCAACCAAACTATAATTCTGTGATATGAACAAGAGCACATCTAATGGTGTTCATGCTTTTATGTTGTCTCGAGGTAGACAGAAGATAAGATTACACCAAAGTTTTGGTGTTACAGACAGCTGACACCATAATATAGACTAAAGTCTGTTTTTTCAAAAGTGGGTAAATGAATTTGCTGAAGAAGCTGGGAAGAGTGAAGAAGCAAGCCTATGCTGCAGCAATGTTTCATACCACATTTCAAAATAATGTAAAGACTATGAGCATTATAGCCAGACTAATGTTGTAAATAAAGGAAAAGTTCTGATAGGTAAAGAAGGATGTCATCAAGATTTCCGGAACTCTAAAACTAATTGTGAGGGTAACACCTTTTAGGTCAGCACTGTTGTATTTATTGTTTTGTAAGATGGTTCCTTCCTAAAGAACTCTTATTAAAGAAGTAAGCTGTTGTAAGTATAGCTGCCTGTTAAGTTTATTTGAAATTGCATTCTATTTTAATATTCAGAGTAATAAAGAATGCTTGTTTCTGGAATCAAATAAATTTTACATATTGGATTCTCTGTATTCATAAACACAATCTTTATTCACTTTCTGCTTTGCTTTTTTGTCCTGTAAGTTTGAACTCTCTCTGGCAGTAGCAGCAAAGACTAGTTTTCAGTATTAGTTAAAGTACTCATCTGGGATGTTCTCACTACGCAGAGGTAGTAAATGCTTGATTGTATTTCCAGTGAAAAAAAGTTCTTCCAATACATTACAGCAACTTACAAAAGAGACAGACTAGGAAGCAGAGATGATGCATTGGATTAATTCATTATTAAGAGAGTATCACTTTTATCAAATTAATTACATTCGAAGTTCTTTATTGGCTCTGGTTACTAATCATTCTATATCAGATTTCCTGACTGTAAGAAAGAAATAATAAAATCTTCCAGTAATCATGTTAAAAATATTTTCCTTGCAGGTTTATAATTGGGTTGAATATTCTGGAGATTTTGAGATGCTCTTATATTATTCTGTAAGGAACAATTAAGACCCTTCAAGATAGGAAGCTAGGAAGTCTGAAGCTCCATGGCTTTCTGTCCAACTATCAAAACTATCAAACTCTATCAAAAAGTTAGTTTGCTTTCTATTAGTGGTTTTTAATATTATTTCTTCCCATTCCTCTCTCATTATATGCGTATATATGTGTATATCTGTGTATAAATGCATGCATACATTTATTCTCTCTGTGGTAAGACATAATTTCCTTAAAAGCTTTTTGGCCTTCCAGCTTAAATTTCCATACTAGTCCATCCTTTCATTGTATATATATTATATATATATATACATATATATTTATACATGAAACTGCTCAACTGATACACATTTGTGAGTTTTAAGATGCCATTCGTCTGCTTTCCAGATCATTAACAAAGATGTTATTTATTACAGCACTTAACAATGATTTATCTCTATACTGTTATTTGCTGTCTCTATTCAAAACAATGCCATTCGAGACTAATATTTATTAATTAGTTGATCCACTTTTTTTTTTTTTTTTTTTTTTTTTTTTTCTTTTTTACAAGCATACAGAGAGGACCTGGGTATAGTCTTACTTTCTCTGTCATATCTCACTCAGAACTTCAGTAGATTCAAAGTTTATAGTCTCTCTTAGGGTAGCTCTCTGCTATGGTCACTTCATCATCTGGCATTTAGTGTCAATACTCCATATTTGTTTTGTCACCTCACTGCCATGAAGACACACAGTTAATAGTACCAAGCTAGCCCACACTGAGCCAGTTTGTGCACAGATGCCCATGCTGCAGTTCCAGTGAAGTTTGTTTGAGGAATTTCCCCATGGTGGAAGATGTTGTCATTCCAAAAAGATGGACATGGTTCTCCTTGATTTCCTTGATCAGCCAGTCATCTACAGCTGGCAACTTGATTACAGCATACAGTTACTCTCAGGACAGGAAAACACTGGGTAAAAGAAAAAGCAGTTCCCTTACCCAGCAGTGGAAGCATGGAAGTTGAAGTAAAAAAAATGTGATTTGGAATTAAAGCATGTGTATGAACAGCAATGTGGTCAATTACAGCAACAGGGTAACAAATACGCATATTACTCATTCTGATATGTCATGTACATGAAGGTGGTAGATGCCTGCATAGGAAATGTATGGTACCCAAAAGTAAATTTGTGAAATTGAACACAGATAACATGCTGGGACAGAAACAGGATGCTCCCATGGCTCACTTTGATAGGAATACAAGGATAAGTGTCTGCTAGAAAGCCTCAAAGTTCTGCACTTCCAATTCTGATTGAAAGATTTCTGAGTAATTTGAAATGCTCATTTGTAATTGTAACAGCAGTTAAATTTCCAGAATAATGCCATGCTATTCCTGCAAGGACACAGGGAGTTGTTATTCTGTAAAAAGACAGTCCAATTTTAAACGTAGCCTTACCTTCCTGCTGTGTCATGCTACACCCGACAATGCTTCTCTTTTCATAAAGATGTCTAGACATATGCTAATGCTCATTGCTTTGATGACAACTTATTCCATATGTGTCCTGTTCCAAAGAAATTACACTGCCTGAAACTCTGGCATTTGTTCAGGTTTCTGTCTGTCATACTGTGTATGCTTATTCTCCTTCTTGCTCCTGACCTATGGACCGTTTGAAATTCAAAAGTTCAGGCATAAAACTATTTTAATGCTTTAATTCCCCTGCACCTCTCTCACACCTGTTTCAGCTAAAGTTGTATTTATGAGAGCCCTCCTGCTCTTCCTTCTCTCTTCCCTGTATACACTCTGCACTCCTAACTCTTTCCTTCACTCATGACATCTCGTGCCCAGAACCTTCTCAGAACTTTTGCTTTTCTCCATCCTCCTTTAGGAGAGGGGATCTGTATGGCTTCATGTCTCTCTCTCACTTGCTGGGCAGCAGATGCTCTCTCCAGGGCAGCTGGTCAGATGTGAAAATAAGAGGTCTCATCTTCCTTTCATTTGCATGAGCAAGTTTTGCTCTGGTGCCCCAATATCTATGAAAGAGAAACTAGAGCCAAGGATGGAAAGGATCCAGGAAGCCTAGGCCTGGTTTTCCTAGGATATGTTGGGGCAGTTTAATAAAGCAGTATATTTCCTGATCACACCTTGCTTTCATCTGCAGATTTCTGCATCGGCTGTGTTTTCTAACAGTGTAGCCCAGAATTTATCAAATTTCAAATCTTCCTCAGCCCCACCCTTCTCAACAACCCAAACAAACTGGACTACTGAGTTTATTTCTAAATCAACCATTTTATACTTTTGCTACAAGGAGATGTGAAGTGAGCAACTATTCCAAAAAGACATCTGCAGAAACTTCTCAGCGTTGTTTGATGCCCTGGAGAGGTTTCTGATACTAACATGACTCCAGCTCACTGAGTAATTCTTTCTTTAACAGTACTGCCAAGAATTAATTAAAAAAAGAAACAAGAGGTAGTTCTTTGACTTGGTTGTAGGTCTGCATTGTAATTGTGTTTGCCAAGTCATTTTGAATTTAAAAAAGAAAAAAGTGAGATGGAGAAATCCTCTTGTGCTTTAAAAGCACATTGCAATTTTATACATTCTGTATCATGTTATGAAAATGTCTTCAAAAGAAAAAAAAAAAAAAAAAAGAGAGAGAGAAAAGGACAGGCATAAGCCCTATGCAGATTAATCTTTTCCACTGGACATTAATTCGAGGACAATAGTCCCTTTTAATTGACCTTTAGATATATGATTAGACAGATAGTGAGCTCTGCTGACCAGAGCATGTATAATTAGCATATAGCAAGGTGAGATAGAACAGGTTTAATCTCATTTCATCCATGAGACTTTAGTACCATTTGGCCTAGTTCCCTTTATCCATCCAGAGATAACAACAGCTTTATTTGGCAGTGAATTAAAGAACCAAGTAGCTTGTGTTGTAATATAGGTCAAACAAAAACAGCATGTTTGGTGTTGGGTTTCTCAGCAAGAAAAATGCCTGGAGATTGTTGGGTGGCAAAGCAGTTGCAAAAGACTCAAGAAGATTTTCAGTCTGTCAAAAGTGCAAAAGCTTTGAAAGGTTTTAATTGAAGTCAGCCAGACAATCTTGTGGCTGTTCACTGTGCCATCAGGCAGAAGATCAGAGTTTAAATTCCTAACTGGCTGACAAGAACTCAGAGCAACGTGAAGACAGGATGTTTGGCCACTGTATGGGATGTTTTCCCTCATTATAATTTTATAAACTCCTCCTATTTGACAACAGAGCAATAAATAAATAAATAAATAATAAGAAAAATAAAAATAATAAATAATAAGAAGGAAACCAAATCCTATTTTCTTGTCTCCACATGAGTGATATCACTAACATTCATATGAAGAAGGAATTAATTACATCATAGATCTTTCCCTCCCCACATGATTTTACCAATCGAAATATCCTGTTTTCTGATCTTCAAAATCATCTAATTCCTTTATTCTTAGGTACTTGCCAGTCACTCTGATTTACCACCAAGTGTCTCCATTAAGCAGTCCAAAACTGACTGAATAATTTCTATGATTTTCAAGATTAGTAAAGCTGTATCTCCCTACAAGCTACAATAGTATCATCATCTCACTTGAGTTTGTACTAGGTTTTTTCAGGACACTCTGAGTCACATGAAACTTAGCATGTCCCAGTGCTTCACTCAACACTTAATAGGTCTGAATAAGGTTGTGAGATATATAATTTCTTTGAAAGTGGATGGGTGTAGGTATTATACATAAGCATCAGAAAAGATATTGTGCTACAGCTTCTGGTATAAGTCTTTATGCTGCATTTCACTCAGCAACCTGCCCCAGGTGAGGGTGCTGCAATCTATGTTTGGGCTTTCATGATGTGACCTACCACTTACATGCTGATCTGCAGAAGTCTAAGAAAAATTAAGAAAGAAACACTGTAGAAAAACTAGGTTTTGTGATCTTTCTTTTGTGGTGAATTTTACCAAAACTGATATTAAATTTCTTTCTGATGTGGTGAGGAATAGAGAGGGAAATAAAGATTTAGTATATCTGATTTATTGCTGGGACAGCCTAATTGATGGGGCTTATACCAGTGATCACTGAGATCTCTTTCCCAGTGGTAAGTTTTTTCCCTCTTCTTCACAGGTTCTTAGAAATAGATTTTCAACTCAGTAGGTAAGGGGCTGATCACTGCCATAGAGTTTCACTAAAGAGACTGCATCTTGGACTTACTGTTCTTTGGAGATCAGCCTCTTACTGACAGCCAGGAAATACCTTCTGGACAGGAGGCACTGAGCCCTCTGAAGAATCAAACACTGCCTGGCATAAGTTGCTTCTTAAGCATTTGTGGTTACAAAGCCTAAATAATCAGTTTACACCATAGCAGTGAGTCTTAAGTCATGTGAGAAGATGTTAGTTCTCCCCATACTTTTGTGCACTAAAGGAAGCAATACAAGCTTCCTAAGTTACAAGTTCCTAAGTTATTCACAATAGTGCTATGTCTGCAAGAGCAAAATTGATTATTGGAATGGAATGGAAAGAATTGGGCTATTTATAAATAAAGAAATAAAAATACAGAACAAGAGCAACAGAACCAAATTTAGGATGAAATTTTAATTTATAATCATACAATCAAGACTGCAAAACCAAAAAGGTAGACATTTATGGAATGCACTCTAAGATTAATACTACCACATTTGTAATTTAAGGAACCTCTGTAATTCTGATATGTTTTACTATTTCAATAGTGATTTTCTTTAATATGATCAGGTCTGGTATCTTGATGACCTCTGATACCGTAGAGTAATCATTGTTACCACACGTGGGCTGCTCCGAATGTAATGCCTCCTATTTTTTTTATTTTGACCCCTGATACTAGAGCAGATGTTTGTGGTGTAGCAGCAGACACTGAAACTTCCAACAGCTCTTTCATTACATTTTGTTTCTGCGTGACAGATGGCAGCAGAGGGACTGCCTGACAGAATGGCCTCTGACATGGAAATGTTTATGAAGCAAAGGAGAGGCACTGAATTCTTCCATACAGAAAAAATTGCACCCACTGACATCCACTAATTCTTACATCACACACTGTTTCTGACCTTTTATGGATGTCAGATAATGGTTCTGAGCACAGTGAGGCAGTGGATGGTGTGTTTCAGCAAAAATGCACAGCTAATGTTGATAATTACATTGAAGAATAGTGCTTTGTAGTTCAGAAATTTCTTTCAAACACTGTTATATTTCTCTTTGTATTTGTTACAGTTTCCACAGGAATAAATAGGAGGCATTACTTTCAGAGCAGTCTATGCATCCTAATCAATAACAAAAAGTCTTTGGAGTACATATGGAATATATTTATTTATTTATTTGTTTATTTTGAATGATGATATCAGGAATCTATACCTATCATAGTGCTAATAAAACACCTATTCTATAAAGATTTATTTTTCAGAGAAACGAGGAGCAAAGGAGCATGTGTAAGTGGATTAGTCCTTGTTACCTTCTGAGATTTTATTAATCATTATACTACTAGATTTCAGAATCAGTTCTTCAGTAAGAATAAGATAGATAGATTTATGTTGATAGTTTTGATATTGCATACATAATTATAGGGGTTTATGTAGCTTCTTGCAGCACTCTGCAAATGCTGAATAACACTCAGCAAACAGGACATTTACAAAAGTGATGCATACTCCTAGTCATAGATCCCAATTTTTTTTCTACAACACAGTGATGTATTTCTAGTTTATAAGAAAATGTTACCTGAAAATGTAGAAAGACTTTGGATATTTTAATCCTCAGTGACTAAAAGAAACAAAGAATACTTCACTAGAGTCAGACTTGCCTTAAAAAGCTAAAAAATGTGTCTGACAATTTTTATGCTCTTTTCTTGAACTCCATCAAGTAACACAAATAGGGCTCCTGGGTCAATTGGTCAATTCATGTAAATGGAGAAGCTGGAATAATATGACTCTAAGAAAACAAAAAACAAAAAACAAAACAAAACAAAAGAACAAAAACAAACAAAAAATAAATAAAAAAAAAGGAAGAAAGAAATGTTCTTGTTGTTTTAAATAATCATTACAAAAGTGAAGAACTATCTCTTCCAAATATATCAACAATTACCCATTTAAAATCACTTCAGATAAATTTCTATCCTTGTCTTTATATAACATTCAGGTAAACTAAAGTCATTTGCTGAATGAATCCAGGAAAATGGTAGTGGATCTGTCCATTTTAATTATAGAATCAACTACATTTCATTATATACCACGAGTTAGACTCGTCTAACTTTAGGCATGGTCTTCAACTTTGAGAGTAAGAGAAAAAAAACATATCCATTGGGTTCTTTGAGATACTTTATAGCATCATATGTTGTTTCCAGTTTCTACTCCTGAATCTCCTGTAAGAAAAAAAGCTATGAAGAGCTTGAAGTTAATTTATAATTGACATAGCTTTAAAAGTGAAACAATTTTGCAAATTATTTGCACAGAATAATTAGCTAAATACTATTTCACTTTATCTACTATGCATAGACATACATCTCACATAGATCAGTAAATGTCAAAGTAAGTTTTAGCTGCCTGCATGAGGATAAGTAAGTAACACACACATCATTCTAAATCCAGCAATTGGTCCCACCAAGCTGCTCACAGTGCAGGTCTGTAGCTTCACACTCCAGTCTGCAGTCACCAGCTGCTCTCCAGGGGCACAGAGCCCATGCCAGCAAGATGCTGAAAAGCCTCCTGGCTCTGTTCCTTGCTCTGAAAACTGAAGTTCTGAAACATCTCCAAAATAGGGTTGGGCCCCTGAAGTACAATTTAGTCCTACATTCTTTTTTCCCTTATTTTTTTCATTTCTTATGGAAAAACAGTTAGTTTTTGCATAATTATTCAAGTGACTCAAAAGTTGCCTTATTTGGAAATACCATCTTACTTCAGTCATGAACTGGGAGGGCTAAGGTAAAATGATATGATATAAAAGGATACTGCTGATCTGATGAGAAATTTCAAAGTGAAACAGAGAAAGAGTAAAAAAGGTTCTTATAATTTGATGCTTGTTTGAATGGACATTATCTAAAGCCCAGACTTTTAGAAATAACTATTAATTTTGAATGACTTCATCTCATTCTCTAGCTAGAAAATCTTCAGGTGGGCTCTGAAAAATGATTAGTATTTTCAAAATTTTTGCAAAAGAGTATTAATTTTTTACTTATGTAATCCTCAAAATTTTCCCTGTATGTGTTTCACTGTTGGCTAAAATTCATCTGCCCTACTCACGTATCTCAGCTAAAGAATGAGTTCATGCTATTATAGTATTTCTAGATTTCTACATCTGTTTCTCCAAATAGTTTAATTATAATCTTATCTAGTATTTCCAAAACAAGTGAAAAAAGTAAAGACTAAAAAAACATAAAAATAAAAAATACAACAACAAAACGAAAAAGTATTAAGAGATAATATAATGCGTAAATAAAGCAGTCAGTCTAGTAGTTTACTTTCTTTTTACAGGTAAAATTCTACTATTTGCCATAGTTTTGATTGAAAATTTCACTAGTTTTCACTAGTTCCAACAACTGTTGGAGCCAAAGTCACGTTAGGCTGCAGTTGGACTTGATGATCTTCAAGGTCTTTTCCAACCTGAGTAATTCTATGATTCTATGATTCTATGAAAGACGTCACATCATTTAAAAATGTTCAGCAAGTATAATTAGCAGGTGACCTTTAAAGCTAACTCTAAAACTGCTCTAATTTATTTTAAAAGGAAAATATAATACTGCATTTGTTAATCATTCATGCTTTAAAATCAATCATCTGAAGTAAATTCAAGTTCACCTTTAAGTATCAAAAGCTTTAAGCCTATTTACAGCTTGGATTTACTAATATTTAGAGAAAAAATATAGGTTAGCAAATCCTGTCTGAAGTTTCAAATCACATAACAGAATGTTTGCCTTCTAAATGTCATATTGAACGAAGCTTCTCTGGCAGAGAAGAGAATAGTACAGTGGTTGATTCCAGTTTCTTAAGAATTCTTGGGAACCAGGATAGAGAAAGAGGTGTGGTACATTTATTCTCATGCTCGAAGCACACATATCTGTAAATGCTTGTTTGCTTTCCCTTTAACAATAATTTTTGTCTAAATGCCATGACAAATTATTTATTTGAATTGCACTGCATGTGTACTCTTTATTGTTTATGATTCCCAATACGCTGAGGAAAATAAATTTGATTGCATGATTTTCAATCTGTTTAAGATCTCAGATAAGAAACTTATGCCGTTCTGGTAGAAAAAGTAGATGACAGGAAAATTGTAGTTTAGGCATAGACTACATAATTTAAATACTGAATGTTTTTCTAGCTGATAAATTCAACTATTGCATTTGCATAGGTAAAAAGGTAAGAATTCTCATTTTGTGAAACATAATTCAATTTATTGAAAATTTAAAAAACTCTGTGTCAATATTATTTGTTTTTTATAGTTATTAATAAAGCTCAAGATTTTTTTAAATGTGACTGACAAACATACATGGACAATAATATCAAATCTAAGACTAATCTGAAGTAAGTATGACATATATGCGATCAATTGGGTACAAAATGTGAAGCAATTGGCTAATACTTAAAATACATACATATGTTGTTAATATAACTCTATGCTTTTCTGATCAAAAGTCCTGAGGAAAGAATTTAAACCTCCTCATGACAGACAATTAATTTTCTCTAAAGCATCATCTCAGTCCTAACGGAACTTTCCCTGCTCTGTGCAGTGTGGGCTGTACATTTCTAATCTGCTTAACTTTGATCTGGGCACAACAGGGTTACTCATCTGCTCTGAGGGTAAGCTTCACTTAGATCTCCACTGTAGGTATTGATCCACAAGGGCAGTTTGAGTTTAGTTGGGATCTCCTTTTTTATCCACCTTCACTTGATTTCCCTGATAGATATGGACCATTCTTGACTTTGGAGGAAATGATCCTTGAAAATAAACCTGCTCATCTGAACTCACTTCTTTCCAGCACCATCCCTCACAGTATCCTTCCAAGTGGATATATGAACAGGCAAAAATCAGCTCTCATGAAGGAAGTCATGCAATGAAGTGAAACATTGCCACAGATAAACACTTTTCTTTCCCTAGAAAAAGTACACACTTTTCTCAAACTTGAGTGTTTTATACCAGTTAAAGTCATTTGTATGAGACTGGACCTGTAAAAAACAGTGAGTATAAATTCAGAACTACTCTGTGCTGTTTCAGATGCTAATGGAAGCATGCTTTATGTTATTTGGGTAGAAGTAGAAAGTTCCTACTGTTTTTTTCAAGAAGATATATTTGAAGATCAATTTCTCTATATTATTATTATTATTAATGTTACCTTGATCTTTACAATATAAAATAGATAGAATTACCTATCATTATTTTTTATTATTTTTATTATTTTTTAAACTATATTTACTGTCATGCCTCACTGACCTATTTGGTAGGAGACAACCTAGAGAGGGAAGATTTCCTGATCCTACCAACTGATAATAATTTACCAGTTAAATGTGTAAAATTTCTAAATGTCAACACGGAATCTGGTGAGGTGTCTTGAACAGCCTCTGAACTCATGTGCTCTACACACAGAGCTTTACTTAAGAAAAAGCATGTATTGTATTTAGAACATTTTTTTTGGATGTTTAGTATTCACTAAAACTGTCAATTCACTATTTTAGCTGGATGATTTGATGCAATATAACTTGTGCCTCAATCTGCACTTTTGCAAAATGATTTAAAAAAATATACCAAGACAGTGCTATAAGAGTTAAGTAAAATATATTCAAGCTTTGCATACTTATACCTTTTCTCTCACCACCCCCACTACTGACTGTGTGAAGTCAGCTTTAATTTCCTTTCTGAGAACCAACACATCTAGTTCCTAAAGTACCAAACATTCTCAGTCCCAAACAGATTCTAAAATACATGACATCAATGTAAACAGTAAGTACAATACTAATAAATGCAAATGAGAAGGATTTTGATGAAAACCTCTGCATATATTTCAGCATCTAAGAGTCTTCCTAGGAATTAAATTTGCAAAACAAATTCTCTAGTCTCTGTTTTCAGAAGAATTAATTATAAGCTAGCAGACCAGCGTCTCACCACATGCAAAATGCTAGGAGTTAGAAATCAACATTTGTGATTTAGTTTAATATCATAGCTCATGATAATATGGTTATTTTCTGTGAAAGAAAGAATTTATAGTGCTCTTTTGTAGCTCTGGCCACATGAATATCTGCTGCATTTTTTTTTTATTTTTGATCTTTTTCTTTTAACAAGAAGAATGAAATTTATCACAGCAATTCAGAAACCTGTTTTTTTTTTTTTTTTTTTTTTTTTTTTTTTTTCCCATGCTGTATGGTTTTAACATAAGACTTTAAAAAATGTAGCACTTTTAAAAAAGCGGAGGCTGTTTAGTTTATGATTCCATATCTCTAAGGTAATCCAATAATGGATGCTAAGTGAAAATATATACAAAGCAGTACAAGTACATAGAAGGACTTTGTTCCTTTGTATGAACTCCAACAAACTTCCAGCGAACAGTGGTTTAAGAACTTCCTGAGATGCCAATTGCCTGCAGACTATCATCTTCAGTTGACACCTGTGGACCTGTTACTCTATTTTTTCTAATTATTTTCTTGATTTTTTAGTGTTTTTCCTTCTAAATACACACACACACACACATATATATGAATTCATAATCTCTTTATGCAACAGACGAGAAAAAAAAAAAAAAAAATCTTCCTATTGTATTACTGTGTTGTATTTTCATATTGTATGATACTGCACATTGTAAAATGTGCACCCTGACAATATTATTAGTAGTCCTTAATCCCGGGGAGGGGGGTGGGGGTGTGGGGGTGGGGGAATAGTCAGTGATTGTTTCCTATTCATTCACTCATTTTACACTCTCAGCCATCTTTTATCTAGCTGAAGTATTTGTCCTCCTTTTGTAAGGAACCTTCTGATATATATATATGAAATAATAATACAGAAGAGACTTTCAATTTAAATTTCAATTTATCTTCCTATATATTGACATCATTTTTAACTCCTAAACAGCACACAACTTTGTAATAATCTGTTATTTTTCCATTAAACTCTGCATACATAATGAATCTCAAATGTTCTAACTGTAAGAAGTTTCAGTTTCCTTCTTCTATCAGCTATTTTTAATGTCCTTGTTATTAGAATTCTCACTTTAATATAATTATCTTTCTTAAAGGCAAACAATACTGTGTGCATTTTTCTGTGTCCTTTCTTCCACCAAAGACAGTGAATTTGATACTTTAATCTCAATCTGAAGGAATGTTTCCTTGATAACCATACTTAAAAAAACTGGATCTCCTCACCTCCTAGAATCAAATCAAAGATTATTTTTGTTCTCCTAAATTTTCTGAGCAATTGTTCCAAGAAGCAACTGATTTTTCTTATTCAAAAACATACTCCCAAAACTATGCCTCTAAATGACATTCATCTAGTTCATTTGGGAAAATAAAAAATCTAAATCACCCAGCACCGCTATTTCTTTTCCTTAGAACTTCGCTGCTAACCCTTGACATTTTGTGGTCATAATCACTATCTGAATCAGATTGACAGTTGTTTAATTCTATGAATACTTCCTATTTGGGCACAGAATTTCAGTGCACTTAAAAAGGATGGTACAGTTTGGCAGTACTAATTTATTTTTTAACTGAATTCACCTTTGTTTTTAGTGTAAATTATTGTTTCTATATAATTATATAAAGAAAGACTATATGTATATTCAGATGAATAGACCTGTGCAATATTCCCTGGTTTAGATAAATCTCACTCTGAAACTTGGCCTATGTAGTTGTACTGAAGGTCATCCTTCCAAATGCTGTTCCAGACTAGGCTGCCACCTGGGGCTTAAGAACTCAGGTAAGCCTAACGCTGCATCTCCCTACCCTGTGAAATTTCTGTAGGACAGTTAGAAGCATAAAGCTATGATATACTTAGTAGCCATGCGGTACAGAAAGGAGATAGTTCATTGACTCGGGCTTTATTCAGTATAAAGTAACAAAATGCCATTTTGAAAGAATATCACTTCAAACATATACATTATTTGATTATTTTCTGTTTGTCCTCATAAAGGCAGAGTAAAGGGGGAACAATCACCTTCCTCTCCTTAATGATGCAGTCAGGGATAACGCTGTCTGGGCTGCAGGCACACACTGCTGGATCATGTCCAGCTTTTCACCTGCCAGAACTCAAAAGTCCTTCTCTGCAGGGCTGTTCTCATTGAGCAGTTCTCCCAGTTTTTGGGATTGTTCCAATTCAAGTGCAACACCATGTGCTTGTCTTTGTTGAATCTCAGGCTCACACAGGCCCACTTTCCAAGCTTGTTGAGGTCCATTTGAATGACGCATTTTCCTTCTGTTGTATCAGCTGCACCACTCAGCTTAGTCTTCCTCAAACTGATGTAAAGGACTCAAAAAGTCACCACATAATTTCTAATTCATATGTAATTTGCACAATTGTAAACATTTGGAAGACCAATTTTTTTTTTATATGCTTTCTGATTTTTAAATGTATAGAGATAATGGCAACATCGTTCTATGTATTGCTTGCAATATATATGGGTAAAATTTTAATGGTATCTCTATATATTTCATTATTATTAGGATTGCTATTATTAATATTTAGTGTATATCTATTACTACCTAACTTTGTGAAGTTCTGCATCACTCTTAACTAAATTTAAGCATAGAAAAGATATAGCACATTTGGTTTTCAGATTCATTTTTAAAATCATATGTACAGTTTCTCTTTCTGATCAACTAAGTTTCATTCATTTTTTCCAAAAGCATCTGTTGCCCAGTTTCAGAGGCCTAACTTATAAGCAGAGATGCACAGGCTATGCACTACAATGCTGTTGTGGCAGGTTGGTAGACCAGCCAAAACTCCAACTATTTAGTAACAGCTGATGTGACTACAAATCCACCATGCATGAAAGGAGTTTTCTCATATATCTTAGAGAAAGGGATTTAGCACATATACACACTTGGTTTTAGGGATTATCTTCTGAAAAAAAGAACTTATGTTGGGTCAAATGGTAGTGTGTAGACTACAGAAATGTATTATTTATGAACTGCGCTTAGGATGGCCTTTGGGAAAAACACACGGATAGACATGTTTATGGCCCTTAGAAGATTACATGTTTAATAGTAGACTCTACAAAACCAGAGGGATCTGTAAACAATATTGAGAGTTATAACAAAATGGACAGATGTAGTTTTGGACATCAAAGGTAAATTGCATAATTTGTCATATATCTCCTTCCAAAATACTTCCTGACTATGCTCAGTAACATACTCCAAGTGAAAGAAATTTTTTTCTCATACCAAAAAGAGGCCTGAATTACTTTCACAAACATTTCATCATTTTTAAACTCCAGCTTACAACACAAATCCTCCCATACATGCTTTTCCCCATGCCCCTCACTACCTTGGTCTTCACATCCCATTAAGACAAATTCTCCATGATTCTCACTTCTCTCCAAGGGGACTTTTACACAAGTCCAAGGATAAAGGAAAAGATCACTATAAAGAAAATCTACAGCCTCTCTTAGTGAATTTACATTTGAATTTCTCCTTCTGTCTTAAAATGTATCAAATGTCCCACTGATGTCAAGTGAAAACTAAATGAAGTTATAGCATGTTATTGTGAAGGTTAAGAAGAATGGTTGTACTTTCAGAGTTCTTCTTTTCTACCAGAATTAATACATACTCATAGTCATAATCATAACCTAAGCCTGATCATTTCAGTGGCAAAATTTTATAGATGATTGGTTGGAAGACCTTTATAGTGTGCAGATGTGTTCTTGACATAGTAGAATATGGCAATACTGCTTTAATAATGAATTGAGAGTATTTAATAGAAATATATATATATATATATATTAAACTTGTCTTTAAATATCAGTGACCAATAAAAAGGCATAATAACATTAAAAGAAATAAGGATTCATTAATAAATTATCTGTAAATAAACAATACCTCTTAAATTCCACAGAGCATCTGAAAGACACATATGTTTCCCTTAGTGGTTTATCCACAGCTATAAGAATGGACATTAAATACTCTAGAATTTAGCTACTGACTGGTATGAATGACAGCTAAATAATAAAAACATTCAAAATCTGTTCTTCATCTTACTCTCTTTTGATGCAACACAAATTATTTGCATTTTTTAAATGTAGGCCTCTGTAATATTTTCATATGCTTTGCACAGAAAATCTTGTACAAAGCACAGCTGTCCCTTCTGTGTCTTTTGAGTTATTTTGTGATGGAGAAAATGAAATTTGATTTTATGCTGACGGATTATTGATCATGCCTCTCTACTGAATGACTTGACACTAAGGGAACCAGCCTCAAGCCTTCTGTACCGTGTATATAGTGACAATGTTCCTTCATTAGAATTTATGTGCATTACAACAATGACCACAAGGAAAAACAGAATCTTAAAAAGGAACTTTTGAAGCAGAAAGTTTAAAAACAGGAAATTAGAGGATAAAAAATATGCTTATAAATATGCAAAATGATAGCTATTCATTCAAGCAGAGAACATGAGATGAATGCTTAGTATGCATGTAGTATTTTTCAACAGATAAGTTGAGATCTAGGCCAAGACAAATAAAGCATTAGTGTTTTTTATTGCATTTGAAGTGCTATCATTTTCAAAAATCTATTTATTTACAGATAAAAAGTAGTTTGCAGGTATGTCAGCACTAAAGCACTGGACTGGTGAACAATTAATCACCCTGTCCTAAGGCTCAGGTCAGAAAAGACACAGAATACCAATTTTTATTGTTGTTCCTGCCCTACTTGTTGTTCCTGGACTGTCAACTTGCAAATCAGAACTGAAAGTCTCTGGTTGTGCCACAAGATCTGCTACACCAGAGATCACTGGTATAAAAACATTGAGATTCCGACTGCAGCCTGAGCTGGTACACAAAAGGGAGACTCCCTTCTCATAGTTATTCATCTTCTTATTCAAACAATAGCTGCTAAAATTTAGTTTACAATTCATTCAGTATACAAGTACCACATGTTGAACTGTCATCTTGTATAAATGATGAGTCTTGCTACTAGGAAATCCCATTTTCAGTTCTTTCCAGATTTTGATTGTTTACACCAAACATTTTATTAATGGTAAGTGTTACTAAAATTATTCCATTTACTCTTTACAGCATCACTCAAGAATGAAAATGCTGCCAGTACAGCCGTGGAGATGCAACTATGGGATTCAGGTAGAAGGAAACTGACTTTAGATAATTTTTTTGTTGCTACCCTCTATATTGTTGGATGAGGAGCCATAAACACGTGCTTATTTACACAGAAGGAAGTAGTGAAAATGTGCAAGGGATTTGACGTATCTGCAAGAATGTGTTTGAAAGTTCCAAATAGCATATTCCTCAAATGTCTCAGCTCATAGTCAACAGGTTTTTCATAGTGAAACTCTTGAAAAAAGTCTGCCTACCTTAACACTGATGACTAAAATGAACATGGAAAAAACTCTCACCAACTCTCACCAACATTTTCAGGGTATAGGAAATTCTCCTAGACCTCATTTTTAACATCTCTTGAATGTTATGTCAGGTCTGTCTAGAAGATAACAACAAAATTGTTTGACTCATAGGTAGAAAGATCAAATGTAATCAAAGGAAAGGGAAAAGCATGCAGGTGCAGGGTTTGAAGCTGGAGACTGACCTGGAGAAAATGACTGAATTTCATTGTGCAGAAATTTGAAAAAATAGGTCAAAAATATGTAGAAAGTTTGGAAAAAATATATCAACAGAGAAATAGATTAATGTGAAGAAGCTGGGGTCAGAACAGAAAGAGGAAGGAAAAAGTCAGCAATGGAGGAACCCAATCCTATCATTAGAAGATCTCACTCTATTACTTTTAGGTTACTTCAGGAGAATTTTGATGTATTCATCCACCAGCAAGTCACATTTCTAGAGCAGGAGAGAGAGGATGCACAGTAAAGACCTATTATGATGAAGGACATCTTACAGAAACAGCAACCCACAGAATTAAGCTTGCAAAAAAATATATTATAATATATTATATAATATATATAATATATTAATATATATTATATTATATTATAATATATTATAATTTATAATCTATATTTTAATAATATATTATTGTTTATATGATCATATATTTTATGACTAAAAATTTAAAAATCACATCCTTATTTTTCTTCAGATTTTTGACTTATGTAATCTTATGTAATTTTTTTTTTCTTTATTGTTCTGTTTTAATTTTAGCTTCAGGGAGAGTAAATAATATAACTTATTCTTTGTTACGTTCCTACCCCTTTCCTGTTTTCAAACTGTTGTTTTTTTTTTTTGTTGTTGTTGTTTTTTGTTTTTTTTTTTTGTTTGTTTTGTTTTGTTTTTTTTTTAATTAAATGCTGGTAATAAGAAGATCTGGAATGGTTTTAAAGCGGATATGCTTAAACTTCTTTGTAAATCAATTGTTTACAAAATTTCTTGGAGACACAGCTGTTGAAAAATTGTGAGCATTGAGTTATTTTATATATAATTTTACTTTCTCGTGATGCTATTAAATTAGTAATAGGCTTCAAAAGCAGTGAAGTGATATTGCATTTATAGGATGACAAGCCTAAAGTAGAAATAGTTGTGTAGGAGGTTCTTTTTTAAATGTGAATGAGCTAGTCTTGCCTCACCAAAACTACAGAATACTGGATAATTCTATTTTTATTTTTTATTTTTAATTATGCAACATTCTTTCAAAGTACAGTCATTACAGAGTCAGTTCTTGTGCGTAAGGTCTTATAATACATACACATTTGTGACATCATCTTGAAAAAGGAAACCCTTCTAAACCTTTAAAATCTACACAATGTATTAGGAAGCCTCACCTCAGGGAAATTTTCTATCATTTACTAAAAAATGGGCTTGATAAAGTCCATATCAAGGTGCATGTGGCTCTCATATTCTGGGTGTTCTAAAAGGCTCTTAAGCTATCTACAGTTTCTGACTTCGGAGCAATATTTTCTTTTCTCTAGCTTTTGTTCTGATTCCCAGGATTTCTAGGCTTTCAGAAATACCAGTAAGAGATTTTGGATAAGGCTGCAAATGACTTCATTCTTTGCAATATTTTTTTTTTTTTGTCTGTATTTCCTGCTAATGTGGTTTGAATAAACCAATTACATTGAAACACAGTCTGTCAACATGCAAATAAGTTCATGAGCATGGATCTTTCTGTCTTCCATGGAACTGCTTGATAAGTAAAACTATTCTGCTCTTTCATAGTACAAGAGGCCTACACCAGATTCTGTGGGGGCAGGCTTCATGTTCATTTTGGAGGTTTCATTTTGGAGGAAAATTTCCAGTGTAACTGGAAGGAAGACTTAGGCAGGTGGGATATTTTAAGATAATAAAGATGTAAAAAGTACTGACATGGTAAAAACACTGGATGAGTTTTGTTTTCCTGGTGCAGGCTGCAAACACACAATATTTACTACATATGATGTTAATAATCTACAAAGTTTAAATCTAAGATTTTCTAGATAAGTAATTCCACTGAAAATATCACCTACAGCTTGAAGGAAATATTCCCAAATGTCCTAAAATACTTTTTGCATACAGCTTAAAACTGATAAAAAGTGTTCTGATAAGTGTGTTATTTAACAGTTAAATATCTCTATCATTGAGATCCTATGTAAATAGAAAAGAAGTTACTTTTCAGAGTCTTGGGGTTTCTTCACTTTCTTTAAGAACTAGCAACCTTAGGAAGGTATAGTTTTCAGCTACTACTTCTTTACACACTGACAGCCATTTAGTTGACTTGCCTGTTTCTTACAGTTGCTTCCCTCTTCTGTAGGGGTACCATAGGTAGTCAAATAATTAGGACTTCTTCAGGAAAATATATCTCAGGCAAATAAATGCAATCTCTATTTTATTTAAAGAAGACATTCCCAAGACAACAGTACTGTAATAGTCTGTGTGCAGGATAGTGTTCATAACTGTTGAACTACACAGTTAGTCAGTAAACAATAGAGATGTGGGCTAAATTGAGAGACTTGCCAAATTTGCTGAGGTAGGAGTTGCTGAAAACAAATAGCAGAAAATATAAACTGCTTGTTATTTGAACACCTACAACAACAATTATCCACTCCCTCCCAAGTTTAGCAGGTTAGGTTCCCACATTATAATGCTCTTAGTTTTGAGAAAAAGCCAGGCATCAGAATCTGTTGTAGAGCGAAATGAAAAAGGCCAAACCACTTACTTAATATCTGATATTACGTGAGAAATGGTCCAATGTAATTTTGTCTAAAGAAACACAACAAAATGCAACACAGCATAGTTTTTATGTCAGCATCCTTTTCTTTTAAAGGCAAAGCATACAATTGCAGCTGCCTACATAAACTTGAAAGATGTCAGAAAAAATAAAATAAAAAAAAATCATGAAATCATTACCAATTTGAAGTTACTGTAAATTTTATTTTTAAAAAACCTTAAAGATATTACAGAAAATTATGCTATAAAATTTAGAGATAATATATAAACATGCAAAATGTAGTTACTTGACATGTAGTCATATTAACAGACCTAAACAGCCACAACAATACCCCCACAATAAGGATAACTACAAAATGACCTCTATGATATTGTGAAAAAAATTTTTCTCCCATGCTCTTTAACATGCAGAAATCAAAGAAAAGAAATGTATAAAGAAATTCTTAGAGTGCTAACACTCACAGTATTCATACATGAATGCAAGTCAAAGGTCACTTCAGCAATATTTCTGTGCATCCAACAGCAACATTAGCCATCATCAGTACTCTGCTATCAGTTAAGTATATTTTACTGTTGCAGGAAAAGTGGCTTTTTATGGTCTCAAGAACTTAGAAAAACACAGCACTGTATATGAATCTTACAAGGAAATCAAGGCCAAAGAAAAGGACATTTGTTATCACACATAGTTTTCCCAGACTTCCCTTTGCATTCTACTGCAGGAAGTAGTCATATTCAAATCAAGATAATTTTACATATGTCTAAAGACAGGCATGTGCACAACTGCCTTCTGAGCTCGAGGCCATCTTTTAAGTTTTTATTAAATAACAGGACCTTGTAATAGTTGGTCAGACCTCAAGAACTTTGCTCAACTTTTACTCAGTCAATGTGATTTTGTCTTATTAACAACCTCAAGATTTGGCAAGCCTGATTTTTATTTAAAAAAAAAAAAAAAAATGCTGTACAGCATGTCAAAACCAGGTATGTCCACCAGTTCCTCTAAGTACACAGATGATGGCCCTGAAGGCAAAAGCAGTAAATCAGTTGCAGATTAGAGCCAGGCTCACTTATGTGGCACACAAAAGCTGCTCCTAATGTAAATGGCTGGAGAAAATGTATGCATTATGACAGAACTAAATCACAAAAGTTATTGCTCAGTGACAGTATAATACATCAGTAATGAAAGATACATAACACACTCACTGAATTACAATTTAACTTTGAACACTCTTAGTTTGTAGCTCATGAGTTCAAAATTACTACGGAGTATACAAGGTGTTTTCTTCTTTCGTTCTTTTTCTGATCAACTCAGTGTTTTCATTTTGTTTTGTTTTTAAATGATAATGAGAAAAAAACAGGCTCTGGTGTGTATCTTGCCACTCATCATGTTTATGAACTGAAGACATACTTAATTAAAGTGAGCATCAAGAATTACTAATGTTCATTAGTACTTTGGGGATCACAAAATAAGTCTAACAGACATGAAATACACAATTATTTGTTTAAATGTTTTATAAGCCTATTGGCGTTCCTAACCACATTTTTCCTCTCTGCTGCTGATAATTTAAAAATCAATTTGAAATGCTTTTACATTTCAATAAATTGCCTCAGAGCTGTCATTTGAATAATGCATAGCTTGCTATGTAAACTAAAAATATTTATTTAAATAATGTTTTTTGTTTTGTTTTGTTTTGTTTTTTTTTTCTTTTGGTTTTTGGTGGTTTTTTTTTTGTTTGTTTGTTTGTTTTAAGTTATTTATGGTGACTGGACTTTGACCAAACATTACCAAAACAAATTTCTTACCATGTGGTATGTCTCCAAAATTGTGGTCAGTCCCTTAAGCTGACAGCACCATATTAACACTTCATCTCTTCCTGATCCCTATTCCTTGCAGTGGCTACTTGCTCTGCTGAGAGAGGCTCTGTGTTGAACTCATTCTCCAGCTCAATTCTACAAGAATAGGATTGAATTTCACAACACTGCTTATGACCCATGTACATTTGTTTAGATGCCTGCCTCATTTACTAAAACAAACAAATAACAAATGTTTGTAATACAATTCACTTGGAATTAGTCATCATAAAACTTTAGTCTAGACAGGCTGTGAGATGGAGAAGTAGTAGAGACAGCAGGTGAGTACTGCATTTGTTAAATCTCTTTGTCCCAACAGGAGAATGAGAGCAGATGGAAATTAAAACAGTGAGTTTGTGTTGGGGAATGTTCTGCCAAGTGCTTCCTCTTGCTCATGTGAGGGAAACTGTTAGGACAACAATGATGATAGACCATAGCATCTAGGTTCAAATCAGTGGCTTAGAAAAGAAATATCAAATTCTAGTGCAAACAGAAAAACAAAAACATACAAACCTACCTACTTTTACCTACATCTCATCTCACGCATGTGACTAAATCCATTCTCCAGATCTAACTCCTTGGATATTCACTATCCACCTCTTTCTCCCTGCTTGCCATGAAAAATCAGCTCCTGGAGATGTTTCCCCTTCTGCAGTTGAACTGGTAGGCTTACACAGGAAGTGTAATTAGATATTAGAACACCATGAACAGGTGCTTTCTTTGAAAATTTGAATAGTTCCTGTGAATCTTCTTTCCCAGTGACTAAGTTGCAATCAAACCTGTTTCATAATCCCAGTAACAGTTTATGTAACAACCATGTGGTCAGAGGTGGTGGAATGAGGTCTTACAGTAAGGGGACAAGTAAGAGTTATCAAGAGATTAGTACAGATAATTTACCCCACCCTCTCCCCTGCTCTTTATTTGTGGTAAAGCCTCAAACTATCAAAGCATTTCCATTGTTATAACTTCAATCAATATGATCACTTTTCTTAACCAATGAGCTGTACTCATCTCTCTGTTTCCTCTCACCTTTCTCAGATATGCAATAGCAGAAGGAGATTATGTTTAGTTTAATCAAGTCAGGGAAATACAAATATTCCTGAAAATGTATTCATTTTTTCCTGCTTAAAAGATTAATAGCATTCCTTTTGACATGATTATAGTTTTATATACTTGAAAGAATTTTTGAAATGATACTGTCTAGAAAAGAAAGGAATAATATATATATATATATATATTCTTGTATATTCTGCATGACTAAGTGATGTGTTTTTTTCTTCAGTACCCACAATCTGTTTTCATGCCTTAGTGCTAACAGTTGTGAAAAAAATCAACTCCAGTGTTGTAGCATTAATGGGGAACTGCTTGGCCTCCACCTAACCCTGAAGATAATTATGCTAAAACAATAGTGATGAGCATTCAGCTAACTAGCTCTAACAAGGAGAGACTGCTGCTGCCATTCATCAAAAAGGCCATTTGGATAATGAGGAGAGATGTCTACTGACATATTTCAGCAGGGGAGGCCATCCTGCTGGGAGCTTCTTTCAAAATGCCAAATTCTATCAATTTAAAGAGCAAACATCACACTCACTTTGGTTTGTCTAGTGATCTGTGGAGCAGACACATAAGTAACAGAGCACTGTCCAAGTTGGAACGAAGACCTGGGAGAGATACTTAAGGAGAAAAAAATGCTATAGTGTACATATCATTGTAATTTTCAGTCTCCTAAAAGGACTAATCCCAACTATGAACTACATCACTGTCAGTCACTGACAGTCACAAGGAACAAATCCTTTGCTTTCTGTAAGAAGCTCTTAATCTGATTATTGATTTACAATTCTGGTGGTTAGTTAAAGAATGAGCACTTCAAGGAATCTGAACATTCTGACCGGATAGACAGTAAAATACCCATTTAGAAAAACAAAACAAAACAAAACTTCACTAAAAGTATGTACAGTTTCATAACATATTCATTTAGACTCATAAATGTTGTGTACCAGAATTAAACAAAAGAAATATTGCCTATTTCTTCTGCTTTTGCAAGTAGTATCTAATATGGTACCCACTTTATCGGAACAGAGATTACAGCTCTTTTTCTTAAATAACACTGATAGGAAAGACAAAACAGTAATGAGCCATTCAAGTACAAATGTGTGCCCCGGTGACGCAGTGGTAGAATTGCCGCTTGCAACACCAGAGGCTCAGGGTTCGAATGCCCCCTGTGGCGCAAGGGGTAGAAGTGCCGCTTTGCTACACAGAGGGCTCGAATCCCGGGAGTTGGACTCGATGATCTCTAAGGTCCCTTCCAACTCGCACGATACTGTGATACTGTGTGATACTGTTAATCAGTAGAAACATTTATTAATCCCGTGCCGGGTCCTCTTATGGGTTGTAGTCATAATTATTTTCTGAAGCAGTTTACCTTACATAAACTTCTTGAGTATAAAAGGATTAAATTCTCCAGGAATCGTTCATAGATTATAAATGTCTATAAAATGCTCAGAGAAATATTCACAGTAAAAATTCTGTGTATTTCATGAATCAAATATGGAGGAAAACATTTCTGCAGAGTTCACTAGTTTATATTCAAATGCATTAAACTGAGAAAGAAGTTGAGTATTCAGAAGTATATATCAAGAAAAGTAAAGTTACGTATTTTATGTCATCTTTAGTTATTCTATGACATCTAATCTTTATAATCCATCACTTTGTTTTTTTATTATTCTCTTTTAAAACTCATCATAATAAGATGGACGGAGAGGCATGTCCACACCTAAGCTTTTCATCTTCTACACTGATGGGTAAAACATGTAGACTTCTTTGGGACTCTGTTACAACCTCATGATTTATTTATTTATTTATTTCACAGTTTTCTGGTATTTCTGGGAAGAAAAGCAACCAGAATATCATTAAGAAAAATATTTTCTGAAAGGACAGCCCAGTAACACTTCAATATATATCTTCAAAGATTGTCAAAGAAACTTCAAAAATGGCTGTGTTCATGTTACACATTCAAATATTCCCACCTCCTTTTAAACAAGACATGATTTGAGAAAGGTCTTCAGATATCCATTGGAGAGCCTGGCAGTGCACGATTGAAAATATTCTTAGCTGTCAAATGTGTGCTGTGATTTCCAAAGAAGTTAAGAGCCAGGCATGGCAATCACATTTTAAAAGATTTCCTGTGAATCCCTTTTGAGACTTTCTTACTTTTCAAGAGATAGCTAGCATGACCTCCATGCTGTAAACAGTCTTGGCTAGTAACACTAAAGCAGTTCTTTTTTTGTTTGTTTGTTTGTTTTGTTTTGTTTTGTTTTGTTGTTTTGTTTTGTTTTTTGGTTGTTTTTTTTTTTTTTTGCATTTTGGACTTTGTTACCAGTACAGATGATTTTGGTGATCCTAGAAAAGGATGCAGTCACAAACCTGGGTGCTTTCCAGACTAATTGGAAAGAAGCACATTATAAATTTCTCCGGTGATATCCAGTATTGGCTGCTAAAGGGAGTAGAAAACAGACACAGCACAGCTTCAAGTCCTTTGCTTCCAGGAAGTCACCAATTTTTCTTTGCAAACTTGCCATGTCAAGTAAAATATATTGACTCTATAGCAGCTTCAAGACGCATAAGAAAAAAAAAAAAAAAAAAAAAAAAAAAAAAAAAAAAAAAAAAAAAAGATAATAGTTGTAAAGGACAAGTAGTTAGAGGAGCAGGAAAGCAAGCAGGAAATTCAGTGGAATGCTTATAAAAGCAGATACACACTCAGTGAAACTAATCTCCATCAGTTTCTTCTGCTGTTCATAGATGGCATGAGATTCCTCCAATCAGAGCAGGAGTTTGATAACTTCTTGAAAAACCAAAATGTCTGTAATTGTAGGGAAATGCTGAAGGGAAGGACTGCAGAATTAATTTCAGCCTAAAGTTTGCCTCTCTGAATATCTTGTATGACAAGTCCAGCTTCCGAATGACTACACTGAAAGGACTGTTATTCTCTTTCATAACCAAATGTCCAGTTTCAAAGAAATATTTTGGGATTCTATAAGAGGAAACTTGAAGTTGAAAATTCAGAAACCCTCATGAAGGCACAGGGTTACTGAAAAAAATATATTTTTATATCATGCTGGAACTTGGTGTCACTGGATTTGTATTCTTTACCATATTTCAGGTAAATTTCTACAATAGTGGTCATAAATTACAAAGGTATCAGTCATTATACTGTCTAGAAATAGAATATGACACAAACTTAAGAAGCAGTTGCTGTTTAAAAACCTGAAAAGTTATTGTGCATATACCACTGTTTCAGTTACATTAACGGGACTCTATCAGAACTTTGAATTTCTACTGAACTCTTCTGTTCATGTTGAAGTCACCGGAGGAGACTGATAATAATGTACTTGGTTTCTTTAACATATCTGAAGGCAGGAGAGAATTTCATAGCTTGCTGAATGCCATTAGGCAGCTTAGGACAAGTGTTATAGCTCACATAAAAACAATTAATTGAAACCAGTTGTAAACTCATTGATTTCTTTTTGATACTTTTTTTTCTGTGTACATTTCTGAGTTCTGTGAAAGACAATCTATTTACTGTGTTTACATTGTTGGTTTCTAGTACCGATTTACGTTTTCTTATTTCCATGTAAAACTGAAGAAAGAGAAATGAAAATATTATTTTTCTTTTCTTGTACCATTCATGATCAAGACTAAGTTGATAGAAGAACTGGAATTAAAAGAGCATGGTTAAAGGTCCCATATCTAATTCTTTCCCACGTTCAGTCTTACCTTGATCTCTGAAATGCTTTCATTCTCTCCTTAGGCCATGAATACTTGGTACTACAAAATTTACATGTCTTCATTTCTGTAGGAGAGGCAAATTGAGGCAAAAATTAATAACAACTAACTTCCGTAGTGAAGATAATTGTTTTTTGTTTATCTGGCCTTGCTTAAGCATGGGAAAAATCAAACTTGATCTATGTATAATTTGTTACAGAAATTCATATTGGCTCTCAATTCAGGCATGCAGAGTAGTTTTATCTTAATAGTGCTAATAGTCTCTAATATCTGTAGCCCATAACTAAAGGTCTTACTGTATGCAAACCAGAGAAAACACATTTCTCTCTGAGCTGTGATAAAACAAAAGAACAGGGTGGTGTCACATTGGCAGCACTGTCAAGTTGAACTGATCTCTGATATTTTTGGCAAAATATGTTACAAATCGGCCCATCTAAAGACCTCATATGAGGTTAGAGATACACTCTTAGTGTAGAGTTAAAAATTACTGCTGTGGTGTTTACAAAAAGCACTCACTCAAATTATTCTATTTGGTCAATTAGAGGAATCCTCTGATCTTACTGGCATGTGTTCTCAGTGTAAGGACTACACAGTTGTTATTAACCCCCAAAAATATAGCTATCCTGGGAGAATATAAAATCCTTCTTAAACTGTTACTTGCTGGCATGTGTCTTTTCTGAAAAGTCACATCAAAATGATTTCCTCTAACTATTATGCAGACAAACAATAGTTGTCAAGCACATGCCAGTTTCCAGAGTGCAGTTCATGTATTTTTTGAGCACTGTGGTTTCACTCAGTGTTATTATTTTCCATGTACTTTCTGAAACAATGCCAATGCCCAACACATCACTGGTTTTGAAGAAAAGAGCAACTCCAAAATAGAATGTGCCACTGTGAGATTTCCTTCTTTTAGCCATCTTGTGGCATTTTTATTGTAAGCATGCTGTATTGCAGCTTACTTAGGCTCTTCACATCAGCAGCTCTATCAAACATAGCTTGCTCTTTCTGCAGAAAGTTATTTTTTCTGAATTCAGGACAGATTTCTCAAAAGACAGTTTCATCTTTATTTACTGGAGACCCTGCTGTTAAAATATTTTGGAAAATACAAGGAGTAAGATTAAGAGGAAGAGAAATATTTTCAAGTTATGTAAGCTAGATGTTGAATTCTTACTGCTGCCAAGCTTCTATCGTATGCCTTCTGATTTTGTACCTACATGAAAAACTAAGAAACACATAATGATT